>NC_057805.1:287935091-288235091 GCF_018294505.1 Triticum aestivum
TCCCCGCCGCCGGGCATCGCCGCCTCCGGCGACCGCCGCCCCCGCCGGCGACCGCCTCCTCCGCCGCGCCTCCTCCTCTCCTTCCCCCGCGCCGGCGCCGCCCCTCCCTCTCCGGCCGGCGAGCGCCCGAGCGAGCTCGAGGAGCCGGCCCGATCCGATCTGGTAACGACACTGTGCCCGTTGACTTTCTCTCGTACCCCCCCAAATTTCTTCTAAATCCCAGGAAAACTTCAGCAAGTACTCATGTTCCCGATGCGATAACTTTGTGCATGTAGCTCCGATTCGCGCGTATAATATGTCAAATTGTTCGTCTCGTGATGATTTTCATTTTGTTCAATTGCACCATTTTCTTTAGAGGTCATCTTGATGCCCAAATCTTCGTTGGAAGAGGGCTAGTTGCTGTTAATCTCTGGTTATTATCAGAACTTGGAGATTTGTCATTTTTGTATCATTTAATCTGTGCATATTTTGAGCATGAGCTCTACATGTGTTTTGAAGTATGACATGCCATCTTTCCAGTGGTATAGTCCATGTATATTTTTGATCTTTGTGGTGACTAGCACAAGCATGCAAAGTAGGCCCCGTAATATTTCTGATTTCAGGGACTTTGTGATTTCTCTAAGTCTTTGTCTGCTGTAATTTTGTTGCCATATAAACTTGATGCTACAGAGAGATCCATGCATATTTTGGAGATGTTCCTTAAGGATGTTTTGTAGATATAGTTGTAACTGATCCATTACTGCAATTGTTTGCAATTTTAGAGTACCATAGCATGACTCAATCTTGCTCTACTTTTATTATAAAATATTTCTGGCAGATTATTAACACGACATGCATTTTGCCAAGCTTATTGTAGTTGATCCATACATGCAATGCAATTGTTCTTGCCATGGATAGCTTTATAAAAATTCCATCTTGCTGTAGGTATGCTTGGTTTGTCATGCTTTGCTCTGTAGTGAGTGCATCAAGCTCACAAAGAGGCCTACATATTAATATTTCTGCCATGCTCTGTTTTCTGCTAAGTCTGAAACCTGATAACGAAACTTGCTATGTTTACATGCTTGCCACCATATCTTCTGGTTCTTTTTGGCTTATGGTCAGTAAGGGACTTTTGTCATGTGCATTTAGTAGAACACTACAATGCCTTGTGTTGCTATGTTAAATTCTTGTAGCATGTTGATTTCGTGCTCTGAACATTGCTACCTGATGATGATTTCTGCCATGTCCAGTTTTTCACTAAGTCTGTGAACCTGTAATCTTTTGCACTTTTGCCATGCTTGTTTGAGCTTGATATGTTGTGAACTAGCAGTAGCTCAGTGTTCATCTTTTGTCAAGAATCTCCTGTATATTGCTGCCATATGCTTTGTCGCTATGTTGGGGTGCTGTAGCATTGTTACTTGTTGCATTTTAAGTGCTATCTTGCTGTTTATCGCAGATTAGTGTCATTCTTGTTTTGCTTGCCATTTGCAAACCGTGCATCCGATTCCGGTGATCTTTATATCGATTTCGACCGAAATCATCTCATATTTCCAGTGGCATGCTTGGTTTGCCAAGTTACTTCCATGTTCATCATTTTCCTTCCGGAGCACGCATATGCATCGCATATCATATCTTGCATATCATACATATTTTGCATCATGTTGCTTGTGCATTTCTCGTTGTTGATTGTGGTTCCGTTTGTTTGTGTTCTTGTCTTGGGTAGAGCCGGGAGACGAGTTCGTGAAGGAGGAACCTGTCGAGTACGCTTACGAGGATCAAGCTTTCGACAACTCTGAGAATCTTGCAGGCAAGATGACCACCCCTCGAAATCACTTCTATCTTTGCTATGCTAGTTGTTCGCTCTATTGCCATGCTCGCTACCTATCTCTTGCTATATCATGTCTCCCATTTTAGCCATGTCAGCCTCTAACCATCCTGTCCTAGCAAACCGTTGTTTGGCTTTGTTACCGCTTTTGCTCAGCCCCTCTTATAGCGTTGCTAGTTGCAGGTGAAGTTGAAGTTTGTTCCATGTCGGAACATGGACATGTTGGGATATCACGATATCTCTTATTTAATTAATGCATCTATATATTTTGGTAAAGGGTGGAAGGCTTGGCCTTATGCCTGGTGATTTGTTCCACTCTTGCCGCACTAGTTACTGTTATACCGGGATTATGTTCCTTGAGTTTGCGTTCCTTACACGGTCGGGTGATTTATGGGACCCCCTTGACAGTTCGCCTTGAATAAAACTCCTCCAGCAAGGCCCAACTTTGGTTTTACTATTTGCCGCCTAAGCCTTTTCCCCCGGGTTTTCGCGAGCCCGAGGGTCATCTTATTTTAACCCCCCCGGGCCAGTGCTCCTTCGAGTGTTGGTCCGAACCGAGCAGCCTGCGGGGCCACCTCGGGGAAACTCGAGGTCTGGTTTTACTCGTAGCTTGACTTATCCGGTGTGCCCTGAGAACGAGATATGTGCAGCTCCTATCGGGATTTGTCGGCACATTCGGGCGGCTTTGCTAGTCTTGTTTTACCATTGTCGAGATGTCTTGTAAACCGGGATTCCGAGACTGATCGGGTCTTTCCGGGAGAAGGTTTATCCTTCGTTGACCGTGAGAGCTTATGATGGGCTAAGTTGGGACACCCCTGCAGGGTATTATCTTTCGAAAGCCGTGCCCGCGGTTATGAGGCAGATGGGAATTTGTTAATGTCCGGTTGTAGATAACTTGTCACTTGACCCAATTAAAATACACCAAGTGCGTGTGTAACCGTGATGGTCTCTTCTCGGCGGAGTCCGGGAAGTGAACACGGTCTGTGTTATGAATGACGTAAGTAGGTGTTCAGGACCTCTTCTTGGTCATTGCTAGATGACGTCCGTTCCTTTGCTTCTCTTCTCGCTCTCATTTGCGCAAGTTAGCCACCATATATGCTTTTGCCGCTGCAGCTCCACCTCCTTGCACCATTCCCCCCTTTAAGCTTAAATAGGCTTGATCTCGTGGGTGTGAGATTGCTGAGTCCCCGTGACTCACAGATACTTCCAAAACAGTTGGAGGTGCCGACGATGCCAGTGCAGATGATGGCGTCGATCTCAAGTGGGAGTTCGACGAGGAACGTGGTCGTTATTATGTGTCTTTTCCTGATGATCAGTAGTGGAGCCCAGTTGGGACGATCGGGGATCTAGCATTTGGGGTTGTCTTATTTTCAGCTGGATTTTGACCGTAGCCGGTCTATATGATTGTATTTTGGATGATGTATGGATCGTATTTATGTATTGTGTGAAGTGGCGATTGTAAGCCAACTCTTTATCCCATTCTTGTTCATTACATGGGATTGTGTGAAGATGACCCTTCTTGCGACAAAACCACTATGCGGTTATGCCTCTAAGTCGTGCCTCGACACGTGGGAGATATAGCCGCATCGTGGGCGTTACAAAGTAGTAACATAGGTAGATATCGTAACATATATATATATATATAATAAATGATATACTACTTTGTGTCATGCATGGCCATAAACACGGTCATCTATGATATATACTACTCTATGATACTATATATGCACTATGAAGTTACATACGTAGTATCATACACTGCATGATACTATATATAGTATATGATACTCCCCACTATATAAGGCTGGCCATAGTGGTGGTATCATAGCCGACGATCTCATGCACTCGGAAATAGCAAGTATGCTGATGTGGCAAAGAATTAAATATATAGAGAGAGGGTTAGAGCAACATATAGGTAGATACCGTATCATGTTAAATGCGATGCAAATTTGTGTCATTCATGGCAATAAATATGATCTATGATACTATACTCTATGTATTATACTATGCGCTATAATTAATTAAAGGTAGTATCATACACTAGTATCATATATATATGCATGATACTAGTATATGGCACTCTCCACTATGAGTAGCCTAAGTATATATAGCCCAACTAAAACACCCACATGTAGTTGTAGTAGGGTTTTTGACTTTAATTAATTATATATGCACTAAAATGCAATGCATGGTAAGTGCAAAGAATAACTTAAACATAGTAGACGACCTGAAATGGGCCGGAACGATGTACCTAGTAACTGAAGATTTGTAGTCCGAAGTGCTGCATCTCCTTTTGGAAACTATGATCCTTCTTGTGAGATGTTCCGGTATGGAAGGTGCGAGCACCAAAACTTGTGCCAAACTTTACCAATTTTTTCCATGCGATCGTGAGAGGACGTGACGGTGACACAATGATTTTCGTTATTTTCCGGAATCTATATGCATTTCCTGAAATTAAAATACCAACAAGGCCCATGCCTCTGGCCGCACCCTGCGGCGGAACTGTTTGAATCTTTTTCCCGTTTCTCGCACAATGAATGAAAACTTACAAAGCGACACACAAATGATCTTGCTAACACGCACGTGTAGTTGCGACTATATCGAATGAAAACATGAGTTCATCGATTGTACCCTATGGTTTGATTTTCTGGTAGAATTCTCAAACTATGAATATGCAAAAAAAGAGATCTCGTTTGTATGTATATATATAAAAAATATGATGTTAGGTAATGTAAATGTTTTCAAAGAGCACACGGTTCACTCATGAAAGCTGTGTGTCCACTAAACCGTGGCCGATGCCCCCCCTCTGCCACGCGCGCGATCTGAGTCGTGCGTTTTGATTGGCCAGAACCCAAACCCCACGGATCGTACGTCTGCACCATTGGATTCACCTTGATCGAACGCCCATCCTCATCCCTTTCGACATCACATGTAAATATTTTCAAATAGCTCCTCGCAAAAAATGTTTTCAAATAGCACACGGTTCACACACGAAAGCCGTGTGTGAAAGTGCGTTATATCGACTAGAGGGGGGTGAATAGGCGATTTTTAGAAATTCTTCACTGAGGAATTTGTGGGTGAGGAAATTCCTTAGCGAAGAACTACTTGCAGCGGAATAAGTACTCAAAAGTATGCATAGCAGAACACAAGCATAGTCATCATGATGAAATGAAAACAAGCACAGAGTACAGAAAGCGTAAGCACAGGATAACACAGAATGAAAACAAACAGACTGAAGAAATTGAACTGAGGAAATTGAGAAAGTCTTCAGTCAAAGTCTTCAAACACAGATATGAACATGCATACAACACAGTAATGAGGAAATGAAAGAGTTGAGGAAATAGAACCAGTTGGCTTGGTGAAGACAATGATTTGGTAGACCAGTTCCAACTGATGTCTTAGTTGTACGTCTGGTTGGAGCGACTAGGTATTTAAACCTGAGGACACCCAGTCCCGGACACACAGTCCTCACCGTATTCTCCTTGAGCTAAGGTCACATAGAACTCGCCCAATCACTCGTAGTAAGTCTTCAGGTGACTTCCAAACCTTCACAAACTCGGTCATTCGGCAATCCACAATTTCCTCTTGGATGCTCTAGACCATGACGCCTAACCGTCTGGAAGAAGCACAGTCTTCAAAGGTAACAAGCGTCGGATCCACACAGGATCAATCTCTTCAGTGATGCTCAATCACTTGGGGTTTGTAAGTGTTTGGGTTTGGGGTTTTTCCTCACTTGATGATTTTCACTCAAAGTCCTCGGAGGATGGGATGCTCTCAATTGACAAGTGTCAGTTTCTCTCGGAGCAGCCAACCAGCTAGTGGTTGTAGGGGGCGGCTATTTATAGCCTAGGGAGCAGCCCGACATGATAAGACATAAATGCCCTTCAATGATATGACCGTTAGGTGGATAAGATATTTTGGGACAGCTGGCGCATAGCACAACAACGGTCGGAAATTTGAGTATCAAATTCCTCAGGGCTATCATGTTCCTCACTGTGTAGGCAATCCGCACTGGCGAATTCCTAACTCCTCAGTCAGAACAAATTCCTCAGAGACCAGAAGAACTTCGTCTCTGTCACTGAAGAATATGACTGAACTGTATGAGATTTCCAATGGCTTCACTCGAAGGGATTGGTAGGTGTAGGATTTTGAGTTGAGCATCACATGGAAATTTTTCCTTAGTATTTCCTCGACCCCCTTTAACAGTACGGTGTTTCCTATGACTCAAGAAAGAGAAAATGAAACTACGAAAACAAAAGTCTTCACGCTTCATGTTCCTCAATAGAATACCAAGTCTTCAAGGTCACACCAATTTCTTCACTTTCAAAGTCTTCAGAAAGTCTTCAGAAATCCACAGTCTTCAGTCGAAGAACTTCATTTTTAGGGGTCGACTTTCTCTGTAAGTATCAAACTCCTCATAGACTTATAGACCTGTGTACACTTATAAACGCATCAGTCCCTTAACCTATAAGCCTTCAATACACCAAAATCACTAAGGGGCACTAGATGCACTTACAGTGTGCCTACCAAACCGTGGCCGATGCCCCCCCCTTTGCTGCGTGCGCAATCTGAGTTGTGCGTTCTGATTGGCGAGAACCCAAACCCCACGGATCGTACGTCTACACCGTTGGATGTTCCCAGATCAAACGACAATCCTCATCCCTTTCGACAGGAAATGCAGTCCGGCTAGGAATTGATTTATATGCCAAAATGCACGGTAAATGCCAAAAAATGTCTTACATATAGCACACGAGACCTGAAATGCGCCAGCAAATCAAACCCATGGTATAATTGTGATTGCTTTACGTGGGAAAAATTTAGAGGTGCTACGATGAACTCACGTCTTCATTTCAAAATTAGTACGTCTTCATTTCAAACGAAATTATTCTGTTTGTGCACACAAGCGCTTAGAGGCAACCGTTTGCATAGGCCTTTCCGCGCGCGCGGCGGCAGGGGATATTTTTCACCATTTTCACCTAGGCCGCCAACACCCGGAGTCCCCAACACCCCCCACCATCCGCCCGCGTTTCACTCAACTAGTCCACCCAATCTCCATCGCCAGCTCCCCCCTCCCCCAGATCCATAGCAGAACCCTCTCCGGCGCCGTCGTGCTCACCCCGGCCGTGTGCCTGCTCTTCGGCGTCAAGCCTACCTCCACTGCCGTTCCCAACATGCGGCGGCCCGCGCCTTGCCATCTTCGTTTGCTCGCCAGCCACCCTCGAGCATATCGATGTAGTAACCCTCACCTCTCCTGTGGTCCAGCCGGGTTTGCATTAAGAAGCATGTTAGTTACTGCTCTCCATCACGGTGAGGCATATTTCCTCGCATCCCTCTTCCAATTTCGTTCTGTATGTTCCCAAATTGGCTATAAAATAACAAAGAGCATATATATGTTGATTATCTACCTTCCTTACTACATATAAGCTGTATTTGTTCCAATAAGTTACTGCCTATTTACAGATCGCGGGCGCCCGAGTCACAAAAACTTAACAAATTAGTCGTACATTTTCTAAATTATTGCATGGCATGTTTAGAAAGCTTGATACCAAGTTGTTAGTTTTATGTTTATCCTCTTTCCTGAGTTCCGCATGTGTTCTCTGTAAATGCCGAGTAGCAGCGACAGCACTCATGTTTCAGGCGATGTATCTTCATCTAATTGGGACAACCCTAGGTCTTTAGAAGATTGTGAGGGATCAAGTAATCTTGAACGAGATAGAGCTGCAACAATTACCCTTCCGGTCAGGACACGGAGGAACGCTCCAAGGAAGCCCACACACCAGCCTAAAGGTGTATATGAAGTAACCTAGATTGATTTAAAATCTTGGGCTCCAACTAAACCAGATAAAGCACGCACAAGGTTCAGGAGTGTGTGTGGATTTGTTGGCAGGGTAGGGCTCAACATTAAACAGCCAGGGTTTTGGAAGGCTGACACAGAAACACGGCGAAGGATAGTTCGGGAGATCATGGATCACTTCAACGTTCCAGAGCAGTGGAGAATGCAGGTGGAACACGCTGCACTAAGAAGGCTAGGGATCGTTGGAGAAACTGGAAGCATGTGCCGTACAAGAAGTACTTGAGTGAAGGCAAGGACCCAATCCCCGCATACCCCCAAATTACAAAGGCGGGCTGGGTAGATTTCAAAAGGGTCGGGGCAACTAAAGAGTTTGCTGAGAAGAGTTTCAAGCAATCAGAACTTCAGAAGAAGAACATACACTCCCACCGTATGGGTGTGGCAGGATACTACGGCATGAAACTGGTATGGGAACAGGAGGACAAAGAAGCAGTCGTGGTGGGTGGGAATCCGGCCTTTAGTGAAATCAAGGGCGAACGTGCCAGAGGCTACTTGCGGGCACGTGCAAAGAGGCGTGATGACAGAACTTATTACTTTGAGAACTCACGTGATGCCGAACTGTATCAAGTGATGTTAGTGGCTTCCAAGATCCATGGAAGGTTCTACAGGAACTCAGGGCCATGTGACATTCTGTCCATAGCTCTGGAAACAAAAGAGCCCCCTGGCCGTGCAAGGGGTACAGGTGTTAATGTCCCGCACAAGAGGGATTTCACACTCAGTAAAGAAGAGAGGCTCAGCATGAAAAAAGCGAGGAGTGAAATGAAGCAGAATGCATTGTATGAAAGGTTGAGGAAGGAGATTTATCCGGCCGTTCGAAAGGATGTTGAGGAGTCAATGATGATGTAGAAGACTCTAACACTCACAAATAGCCATCAGATGGGAGGGGAGGTGGGCATGGAGGATGCTGCTTATAGCGCGACAACACTGCACAAGAGTAGCTACGCATCAGCTGACCCCAGCGACACTGAGACTGCAGCTGCTCGTGATGATGCTATATCTGATCTATCTGGAATGAAAGGCAGACTGTAGGGCGTGCTTACACATTATGAAGGTACATTAAAATGTGCAACAGCCTGGGTTTGCCCTTCTTGGAAGATGGCCTCTTCTTGGACAATGTGCCATTGAAGCCGGGTTGTGTGAACTGCTACATGACCAAAGTAAAGCCTAGATTCAATGAATTTGCCCTGAAGAATATCCTAGGAGACTTTGATGAGCAAAGGACCTTGAGAAAAACACTATTACATCACATCCAGTGGCCATGAAAGGAAATAGAGTTCATCGATGAGATCCCTGAAGCCCCGCCAAGAGCAACCACTGTTGCCCCTCAACCGGTGACGCTCTCCTTGCCACAGCAGCTCTCACGGGCTGATGCATCAACCTGTGATCAGCCGGCCCGACTTTGTGGCGTACAGTTCATGTCATCCTCCGCCCCAAAGCAGCCAGTGGCAAGGCCTACAACTGCTGAAGACGCACCATTGGTTCAGATGCCGGCCACTGAAGCAGCGGGGGGAGACCCAGCTGC
Organism: Triticum aestivum; assembly: GCF_018294505.1. Lineage (NCBI taxonomy): Eukaryota > Viridiplantae > Streptophyta > Magnoliopsida > Poales > Poaceae > Triticum > Triticum aestivum. Next base: position 287,944,269 of record NC_057805.1, read on the forward strand.
AACACATGCTTAGCAGACCAACCTAGTGGAACAGACTGCTAAGCAGTTTGATGCTTCGGAACCGCCTGCTAAGCAGTCTGTAGGTCCAGAACCGACTGCTCATCAGTCCGTCGGTCCGCAGTCACGTGATCAGCATACCAATGTGTCAGCACTTCCTGCTCAGCAAACCAACACGTTGGCACAGCCTCCTCAGCACACCGACAAGTTGGCACCACCTGCGCAGAAACCCGGCATGGCTTCAACGCATGGTCAGCAGTCCGATGCCTCTGCTCCTACATCCCAGCAGTCTGTCACAGCAGCGCCGCCAGCTCAGCAGTCCGGCATAGGTAAACCGTCTGCTAAGCAGTCCGTCCAAGCTTCATTGTCTGCTCGGCAGTCTACCTTGCAGGCAACCAGACGTTCTGCTAGAAATGCTTCAAGTACCAAGAAGGAAGTGGCCAAAAAGTCTACACCCACGACCACGAGGAAGCGCAGCGGGAAAGTGAAAAGGAAAGAGAACAATTGCCTCTTACTTAAAGCACTCATCGCACAAAACCGAATTAATAGCCGCTTCTTTGAATCGGGGAGTAATATTATTTCTGACGCCATGGATGATGAAGATGTACGTTTGTTGCTTGCTAAAAGTAAAGCAGACGTACTTCAAGCACGCTATTACGTCCACGGCCAGCCATTTCTTGTTGGCGAATACTTTGATGAGTGCATCTCCAGTTGCCGCGAGTTACATGAATATTGCATGGATCTAATGTCACCAATTCATCATGGTTTGCTAGTCCACTACAACAGAGGTCATTTCCAACACGATGCTGGTTCCATCGATGTGAGTTTCGAGGACTTACATCTCTTCAACTTCAACGTGCTCGATGCCAGTCTTGTTAGATGCCTGGTTTTCTAAGTACTTAACAAACTCTAATCAACTTCTCCATACAAGGCAATAAATGATAAGCAGCTAACTGCATTTTATTCCTCTCAGGGGATTGAACGCGTAGAGAAGAAAAAGGGAGATTGTGTATTTCATTGATCCTGAATTAGCACATGGCACAACAATACATGGTAAGGACCTACGGGACTGGGCTGTTAACACGGTCGTCCGTCCCTTCGAAAACACGTCCCATGCAGAATCATTTCTCTGGCCATATCATGAACGGTAATTCAAGTAAACAACCACGCATACACTTATTGTCTTTCAGATTTTGACATAATTCGTAAGTTCATAGGTTTCTTAATATGTAGCAATCACTGGATATTGGTATTCATTGTTCCAAACAAGAACACAGTTTACTACATCGATTCTCTCAGAGAGTCAACAAACGCTCAGGATCTGACGCATCTTTAGCAATTCATGGATAGATGATGTTGAAATTAATTTGCATTCATACTTGGTTCAATAATTGATGTTGTCAAAATTCGTCATCATTTGCAGTGTGCTCGCATTGTGGAAAACTAAACCAGGGAACCTGTTCAAGAGGGAACTACCTCTGCAGCACGAGATCATTTCTCCGGTAACACACCGAAATCCGTTATATTCAGAAATTTATCCAACAGTCCACAAATACCTTTCCTTACGCTAGTCAAATGTTCAAGCTTCTAAATAAACCTCTTTCTATTTTGACCAAAGAAAAAATAATACATCTAACACCGGTTAGGTTGTTCCTAACAGGACAAATACATGACTAATTTTGTACACTATATTTACAAAATTTCAGTGTCCTCAGCAAGAAGCAGGGACCAACGTTTGTGGACACTATGTTTACAGACACATGATCTCCATCTGCAAATCTGCTGATAGTTGTGACGATCCTTGCGAATTACTACCAGTTAGTCTATCTTAATTATTATCTTCTACTCCACTCATATGGCACATTCTGATCTTAAAAATACTACAGCTCGTCTTAAAACCGAGGACCCCTGGACCGCTCCCGGCTGGTGAATTGCTGATGGTTCGGAGATTTATCAGCGACTTCTTCCTGGATCACTACATCAATCCCATTGGTGATAATGAAGATTTCAGCATGCCTTCTCCTGAAACATTGAGTAAGAGTTAGCCGCTAAACATATAACGCATGGATCCATTGTTTTCCATTTGATGAGGTCTTCGTATTTCGTACACTATGATTAATTATGTAATGCATATATGTGTGGACAAATCATTGGAATTTAGCTACCATCTGTTCAGTTGCAATTATTGTGAAATCTGATGAATGTTCTTCCTATGGACACTCTTTGTTCAATTGAATATTCCGGCGAATTTGCTTTTTGCGTGCTGATTCAAAATGGGATATTTTTGTTTATTTGTTCAATTGAATATTGTGGCGAATTTTCTTTTTGCGTGCCGATTCAAAATATGATATTTTTTTGTTCAATTGAATATTGTGACGAATTTGCTTTCTGCATGCCGATTCAAAATGGGATATTTTTTTAACCTGGCAATTGCTCCGCACACGGTTCAACTAAATGAGTGTGTGCGATCCACATCAGAAAGCATACATCAATCGTAGCGGAACCGTCGGTGATACATAGCAGATCGCAAACGATTTGCAGCGCTACTACGTGTGCGTAGGGTCTCCGGAACCGTTTGTGATATCGCATTATCGCACACGAGAACTGGGAGTAAACCGTGCCCAATGTAAAATACAATCTGAGTCGTAATTTTTTCAGGAAACGTGTGGGATCCCAAACGAAAAGCACACGTCACTCTTGCGGCAACCGTCGGTGATACCCAACAAATCACAAACGGTATGCAGCACTTGTATGTGCGCGAAGGGGCTCCTGAACCATTTGTGATAGAACCTTATCGCATACGGTAATTGTTGGCAAACGTGTGCGATGGAGTCTTGCATGGCAGATGGGTTACGTAGAAAACTCATGTGCCATGGGGCACAAATCGCACATAGTTCATATGTTGGCCCATGTGCCTTACATACTGTTTCCCAAACGGTTCATTATGACAGACCGTATGGTTTCAATGCGTCGTCAGAAACGTTTATTCACCGATACCACACGTGCGAAAGAATTTAGTCTACGCTGCATCGCACACGATTGCATTTTGGAAGGCCTCTAGATCACTGCTCCTTATCCCCGACGGTTTCTGGGTCGTGTGGGAAGAACACCCTATCGCCCACACTCACTTGGCGACTGTCCCAAATGTCATTGTGGAAAGGGGTTAAAAATCGTCTGTACAGCACCGACGCGTACTAGTGATAGAAGAGTCAAATAAGATTCACTGATAATCTGATCATAAACTCACCATTAATCGGATCTCAACAAACGCATGCAAAAGAAGATTACATCGAATAGAACTCCAAGAACATTGAATTGAACATCAAAGAGAGAGAAGAAACCTTCTAGCTACTAGCTATGGACCCGTAGGTCTGTGGTAAACTACTCACACATCATCGGAAGGGCAACAAGGTTGATGTAGAGGCCCTCCATGATCGAATCCCCCTACGGCAGAGTACCGGAACAAGTCTCCAAATGGGATCTCATGAGGACAGAAACTTGCAGCGTCGGAAAAGTATTTTTGGTGTGCCCTTTGGTATACGGGGAATATTTGGGTATTTACGGAGCTAAGATTAGGGTTGGAAGAGTCCTAGGAGGCCCACAAGCTCATAGGGCGCCCCCCTAGGGCGCGCCTGGTGAGCTTGTGGCTCACCCGTGTCTCTTCTGGCCTCCTCCTGGAGCTTCGTGGGCGTCTTCTTGTCCAAGAGAAATCATCAAAAGTTTTTGTTCCGTTTGGTATTGATTTTCTGTAAAAAGACAAAACAAGGAAAAAACAGCAACTGGCACTGGGCACTGGGCACTAGGTTAATAGGTTAGTCCCAAAAAATGATATAAAATTTGATATTAATCCTTATAAAACATCCAAGATGGATAATATAATAGCATGGAACAATAAAAATTTATAGATACGTTGGAGACGTATCAGAAACGAGGAAACCGAGTACCTTGCCAGACGGAACCCTGAAGGTGCATTTAGCGGGATTGAGTTTTATACCAAAGAGGTGCAAGTTCGCCGAGGTCTCGACGAGGACTGTCAGGAGGTCAGAACCTTTCCTAGACTTGACCACGAAGTCATCCTTGTAGGCCTCCACATTCTGACTGATTTGCTTTTGCAAGCATTTCTGAATCATTCGCTGGAGTGTAGTTCCAGCATTTTTCATTCTGAATGGCATAGTGATATAGCAAAAACACCCGAACGAGGTGATGAATGCTGTTTTTATTTCATCCGGACCATACATTCGGATCTGGTGGTACCCGGAGTACGCGTCCAGAAACGAGAACCTCTCGCACCCAACAGTATAATCTACTATCTGATCTATGCGGGGGAGAGGGAAATAATCTTTCAGGTAGGCATGATTAATGTGCTTGAAGTCGATGCACATCCGGAGAGAGTTATTCTTCGTCGGCACCATGACGACGTTGGCGAGCCACTCAGAGTGGTACACCTCTCGGATGAACTCGGCGACCAAGAGCCGCGCTATCTCCTCGTCGATCGCCTTGTGCTTCTTTGTAGAAGAGCGTCGAAGGTACCCTTTGACGGGGCTTCATCTTTGGGTCGACACAGAGCCTATGCTCAGCCGGTCCCCTGGGCACACCTGGCATGTTGGAAGGCCTCCATGCGAAGATGTCCTAGATCTCACAGAGGAACTGGATGAGCTCGCCTTCCTATTTGCTGTCGAGGGTGGTGGAGATGTTGGTTGGGGTGGCATTCGGATCCTCGGGATGAATGTGCACTGGCTTCGTCTCTCTGGCCGACTGGAAAGCGGATTCCATAGTCAGCTTCTTGGACTTCAGCGGATCACTCGAATCCACTGCCTTCTTGTATTCATCAAACTCAGCTAGCGCCATCTGCTCATCAGCTATCTGGGAGCCCTTCTGGAGGCACTCCTCAGCTAGCTTCCGATTGCCTGTGATAGTGATCACACCATTCGCCCCTAGCATCTTAAGTTTAAGATACACATAACATGGTCGGGCCATGAAACATGCGTAGGCTGGCCTACCCAGGATGGCATGGTAAGCACTCCGGAAGTCTACCACTTCGAAAGTCAGTCACACCTTCCTGAAGTTCCACTCTTCGCCAAATACGACGTCGAGGGCAATTTTCCCGAATAACTTGGCCTTCTTCCCAGGGATTACCCCGTGGAACTACATGTTGCTTTTCTTGAGTCGGGACATCAGAATGTCCATCGCCTCAGAGTGTCGGTGTAGATGATGTTCAGGCCGCTGTCACCGTCCATGAGGACCTTACATAGTCGGACCCCGCCTACAGTCGGATCGACCAGCAGAGCCTGCCGCCCAGGGTTCGGTATGTGGGTCGGGTGATCCGACTGATCGAACGTGATGGGTGGCTTGGCCCAATCGAGGTATTTGGTGACAGTCGGGACTGCCATGTTGACCTCTCGATTTATAACCTTGAGGCGGCTCTTGCTCTCGATGTCGGGAAAGATCATCAGGACTTTTTCGACGTTGGGATACCCGAAAGTACCCTTGCCCCCATCGTTGTCGTCGTCTTTGTCCTTGTCCCCAGAGGGATCCTGCCGCATCTTGCTTCAAGAGTCGGCACTCCTGAGTGGTTTGCTTGGGCAAAATCAATTTTCCCTCATCATCTTTCTTCGTGTGGATCTGGCAAGGCTGATCGAGGATGTTGAGGGAGTCCTGGATTAGGGGGTCCCCGGGCGTCCGAGCTATGTGATATGGGTCGGACTGATGGGCTGTGAAGATACATGATAGAAGGTCTTCCCCCGTGTCCGGATGGGACTCTCCTTCGTGTGGATGGCAAGCTTGGCGTCCGGATGTGAAGATTCCTTTCTCTGTAAACCTACTTTGTACAACCCTAGGCCCCTTCGGTGTCTATATAAACTAGGGGGTTTAGTCCGTAGAGGCAATCATAATCATACATGCTAGACATCTAGGGTTTAGCCATTACGATCTCGAGGTAGATCAACTCCTGTAACCCCTATACTCGTCAAAGTCAATCAAGCAGGAAGTAGGGTATTACCTCCATTAAGAGGGCCCGAACCTGGGTAAACATCGTGTCCCCTGCCTCTTGTACCTTCGATCCTCAGACGCACAGTTTGGGACCCCCTGCCCGAGATCGGCCGGTTTTGACACCGACATTGGTGCTTTCATTGAGAGTTCATCTGTGCTGTCGACAGAAGGTTCGATGGCTCATTCGATCATCTATAATGATGCCGTCTCGGGGGAGACTTTTCTCCCCGGTCAAATCTTCGTATTCGGCGGCTTCGAAGTGCGTGCCAACTCGATTGGCCACCTTGAGCAGATCGACAGCTACGCCCCTGGTCATCAGATCAGCTTTGGAAATCTGAACTACATCGCCGACATCTGAGGAGACTGGATCTTTGAAGGGTCCGCGGCCCCGACCGCCGCTCTGGCCTCAGACCCAGAGCAGACTACTAGGCCCGAAGACGGGAGTTTAGAGCCCGCCGGACTCTCTGCAATTATGGAACTTACTACCAGAGATCCGGAGGGGACTGCGTCATCGGCAAACCCGAAGTCGAACCGGGCTCCCCTTGTCGCTAAAGTGTCAGACTCTCCCTCTGACTTCGGATCCGAACTCTCGAGGTCCGTGTCAAGCGCGCGTGGACAGGAGGCTCTCACCCCGGCTAGCCCTACGGACTCTCGCTTCCCTGTACAAACCTCGCTCCTAAACGAGGCTCTGGACTTAATGCGATCCCTCGCCATTACAGAGGAATCACTACTGAATCACGCCCAGCCCGGACTAGGGACTGAGAGCGGGGAATTTACATCCCACCCACCACCCACTTCATAGCCACTGTCGAAGATTTAACCGACATGCTGGACTATGCCTCCGAAGACATCGACAGCATGGACGACGATGCCAGAGACGAACAAGGCCAAGACCCTCTGTTTACCGGACGTTAGACGGCCACCTCCACATATGATGTATACATGGTGGACACACCCAGAGAGGATGACGACGATGGCAAGAAGGATTCGGTTGAGGACAAGCCTCCTGAAGCACCTCCGAAGCATCGACGTCAGCGGCACCGCTCAAAGTCGCGTCGTGTCGGTGTACAAAAGTGGGGGCCCTTTTTTACCCCTTTACTTGTGCACGGGCAGTCAGAGCCGCGCCCGCGGCCACACTAAGTAGGGCAGAGGAGCAAAGACAAAGGCACAAGCCGGGCCAAGCAATGCCAAGACCAGAGACACAAAGAGAAAGAGGGCGAGGTCGACTGCCCTGGCAAGACCCTTGCCGGGGGGCCTCTGCAGCCCCGTTAAGAGCCTTGCCGGGGCAACTTGCCCAACGCAAGAAGAGCGCGCCACCCTTGAGCCAAGGGTTCCAACACCATCAACCACATTGGAACCAAGGCTCGGGAGGCACCTCCATGGTGGCATGCAGATCTTTGTGAAGACCTTAAGCACACAGGATCAGATGAGGAAATCCACGAGACCCCCGGCAAGATCCTTGCTGGGGACGACCGCGATGCCACGGCAAGACCCTTGCCGGGGCCCCGACAAGACCCTTGCCAAGGACACCTGCGGAGCCACAGCCAGACCCACGTCTGCCAAGACTCCACCGCCGTTACCATACAGCTGCCAGCCCAACCAGCTGGGCAGGCACCTGCGTGGCGACGCGCAGCCTCCAGGCCAACTCAGCAAGCACCTACGTGGTGGCATGCAGATCTTCATGAAGACTCTGCCAGCGTGCCAACCCAGCAGCCAGCCAATGTGGCACTACAACGCCTCATCAGCTCGGACGCGCATCGGAGCCAGGCAAGGCAGCGACAGCTGGGACGAGCTTCCTTGCCATCCCCGATAAAGCAAGAAGGGCACGTCGCAGCACATTAAATGCGTTTGTCCGACGCTGCCAGAGGATAAGCTTGTACACTGGATACCCTTCCACCTCCTGTGTGCCACTGTGGCGATCTCTTTTGACTATAAAAGGAGGCCCGAGGCGTACTGGAGAAGGATTCGGATCTTTGGGACTACGCATGCACTGGAGCTAGTTCGAGAGCTCAAGAACACTCAAATATACACCAAAGCAGGACTAGGGTATTACGCATCCTTGCGGCCCGAACCTGGGTAAACGATCTTTGTGCTGGCTACCAGACCCGCTCTTTGCACAACTCCGCGCCCGCCAACCGTAGAAGGGATCCCAGTGATTCCATAGGTGTCGTTTCCACCGACATCTTTGGCGCGCCAGATAGGGGGTGCAGTTGTGAAAATCTGGTCTAGATGTTAGTTTAGTAGTTCTTCATCGCCATGGCTCCCAAGAAGAAGACGATCACGGCGATCAGTTCATCGGGAGCCGAACGGCCCGTACCAGTGCGGGCGAGTGGTGGGGCGGTCGCGGACGGAAGCCGAGGCATGGCCCGCGAACACCCACATCGCTCTGGCAGTCAAAGCCTGGCGAGCGGCGTCATTCGTGCGCGAGACGACGGGCCGCACGCCGCCAAATCCAAAGATGGAGCCGGGGCCCCCGCGGGCGGCACGGGGCCCTCCAAGGGCGGCGTCGTGCCGCCCATGGGCGGCGTGGCGACTTCCAAGATGCCTACGCTGGCGCCCACGACGCGCTCTTCCCAGGTTGTGCGCGACGAGCAGCGTCACCACGCTGGTGACCCCGGGCGCCGCCGTGGGAAGAGTCATGTGCCTCATTCGTGGGACATAGAAGGCCAGCATGCACGCCGAGGCACTGGCAAAAATGGCGCACAGACGCAAGGCCGTGATAGAGCTCCTTCTAACGTGGTTAGAAGTCGGAGCGCATCACGGTCCACGCAGCTTTTGCCGCCACCCACGCCAGCAGAAGCTTTGGTGCGGGCGCAGTTGCTCCTTGACTTTCCTCCTGCTGTGAAAAAGCTCGACGAGTGGAGAGCCACCATCCGGAGCCTCGTCGGCGTTGCCAACAAAGATGAGCCGCGACCAGCGGGGCCCTCAGTCCACCGCTCCGTCGAGCCACCACATGCTAGTGGTGGAAGGACCGGAGGTGTTGCGGCCACGGTGCACTCTGCTCCCCCACGCCAGCCACCGCGGGTGTCGGTCCATCGTGAGGACGCTTGTGATAACATTTCCATAGCATCGTCCGACCCACGGACCCACCACGATCAGCGCCAAGTTCTTCGGGAGCGAGCTCATGAAGACGCTCGAACCACCATCGAGCGCCGGCGCGAAGCACGCAACCAGTCAGATAGGCGGGCGGGGCCCACTATGGACCACCCAGCACCAGGAGGCTCTGGCGGCCTACCCTACGAGGTGGGTTGCCCAGCCTTTACCCATGAGCTGCGGTAGTTCCAGTGGCCCTCCCACCGCATGTTCAAGCCCGACGTTGGCGAGAAGTACAACGGCAAGACCCACCCGTCGGAGTTCCTCAGCATCTACACCATCGCGATGCAAGCTGCTGGAGCTCGCGACGACTAGGTGCTTGCCATTTACTTCCCATTGGCACTTAAACCCAATGTCATTTCATGGTTGATGCACTTGCCGGTGGATTCCATTTCTTGTTGGTCGGATTTGTGTCATGAGTTCGTTGGCGCCTTCACTGGAGGCCACCAAGCTCATGGCCAGGCAAGCGATTTGCATATCATCCCCCAGAAGGAAGGTGAAAACCTGCGCAAGTACATACAGAGGTTCAGCCGGGTGCAGTACAACATCCCAGATGTTCATCCCGCTGTTGTGATCAGCGCATTCCATCAGAATGTGCGCAACCGCAAGATGCGTGAAGAGCTGGCGATGAACAAGGTCAAAGATGTGGCCAAACTTTATGTTCTGGACGATAGGTGCGCTCGAGCTGAAGAGGGGAGGAAGTACCCCGCCGAGGACGCCGGTGCGGAAACCGACTCCACAGACGAAGACAGAGCCGCCCCAACGAAGAAGGGTCGGCGCCGCAACAGGAAGCGCAAGGGCAAGACCGTGCTTGCCGTCGAGGGATCCGAGTACACCGGCGCTGCCAAGAAGGCCAAGGCAGACGACCCCCGCAAGGAAATTGCCGGGTGCACCGCTTGCCGGGCCTTGGCGGCTGCTGACAAGCTAGGAGGCTCCGACAAGCAGTACTGCTAGATCCACCGCACCAAGAGCCACGACCTCTAGAATTGCCGACAAGTTGAGCTGCTTGCTGAGAAGCAAAAAGTTGAGTATGAGAGGCGGGACAAGGAGAAGGGTCAGGATGGTGCTGAAGGATCCGGCAAGAAGTGTGGCGACCAAGGAGGTCGCCGCGGCAAGGATAACCAGCAAGAGAGGCCCGCCCGGGGCCGCGACAAGAAGCAGGAAGACGACGGTCATGACGAGGACGACGAGTCCGCCGAGCATGAGTTCCAGAAAGCTACGGAGGCCATGTGCGTCGATGGTGGCGCCTCGCTGCACACCTCTCACCGCCAGCTCAAGCAGTGGGCGCGTGAGATCACAGTAGCGGAACCATCATTCGATGCTCAAAAGCCACTGAAGTGGTCCAGCACGCCTATCATTTTTGACACCGAGGACCACCCTGATCGCACAACTGCGGTCGGGTGTTTTGCCATTGTTGGTTTCACCAACAATACGCAACCTCAAGGTGACAAAAATGCTAGTTGACGGCGGGGCCGGTCTGAACTTGATCTCGCCTGTTGTGATCAAAAGGCTGCAGATTCCTAATGGAGACCTCCAAGAGACGGGCACATTTCAAGGGGTCAACCCGGGAAGGAGTCAGCCGAAGGGTAAGGTCACGATGCCCATGACGTTTGGAGGCGAGTTGAACTACAGGACAAAGATGATTCTTTTCGATGTAGCCCAGATCCCCTTGCCCTACAACAGGATCCTCGGCCGCCCAGCACTAGACAAGTTCATGGCGGCCTCACATTACACCTACAACACGTTGAAGATGCCTGGGCCGATGACCATCATCACCGTCCCCTCCGACAAGAAGGATGTGTTGATCTGCGCTGACCAACTCTACTGGGAGCCAGTTGCAGCGACTGCCGCCAAGGCACTTGCTCCTGCCGCTGAAGCCCCGGGAGGAAGAAGACCGGCAAGACCGCTCGCACCCACTCCGGCAAACGCACCTCTTCAGAGTGATGTGCTCCCGTCGAGGACGTGCCAGAGAGCTCCACCGACAGGAGCAACAAATCCAGAGCTGCACCACCAGAGACCAAGAAGGTGTCCGTCAAGGAGGATGGCGCAGGAGGGGCTTTCACCATAAGCTCCTCCCTTGATAGCAAATAGGAAGGCGCACTCATCACCTTCCTGCGGGCGAATGTCGATGTGTTTGCATGGCAAGCATCTGATATCCCCGGCGTTCCCAGGGAGGTGATTGCGCACCATCTTGCTGTCTGTCCTCATGTGCGACCCGTTAAGCAGAAGGTCAGGAAGCAAGCTTTGGAACGGCAGGAGTTCATCACGGAGGAGATCAGGAAGTTAGAAGCGGCAGGCTTGGTGAGGGGAGTACTTCACCCGACGTGGTTGGCCAATCTGGTGGTGGTGCACAAGGCAATTGGGAAGTGGAGGTTGTGTATTGATTATGCAGATATCAATAAAGCTTGTCCGAAGGACCCTTTCCCGTTGTCGCGCATTGACCAGATTGTTGACTCCACGGCTGGGTGCGACTTGTTATCGTTCCTTGATGCCTACTCAGGATACCACTAGATCTTCATGACGAGAGAAGATGAACAGAAGACAGCATTCATCACCCCATGTGGTACGTATTGTTTTTTACGAATGCCTTTCGGGTTGAGGAGTGCTGGCTCAACGTTTGCAAGAGCATCCAAATTGGTTTTGAGCCTCAGCTGCATTGAAACATGGAAGCTTATATGGATGACATAGTGGTCAAAACCAAGGACAGGGCAACACTCGTACAAGATTTATAAGAGACGTTTGCGAATTTGCGCAAGATCAACCTCAAGCTGAACCCTGAGAAGTGTGTCTTCGGCGTTCCGTCTGGCAAACTTCTCGGGTTCTTTGTGTCACAGCGTGGGATCGAGGTGAATCCAGATAAGATCAAGGCCATTGAGCAGATCGAGGCACCTAGGCGGATCAAGGATGTATGTCGGCTCGCTGGCTGCGTTGCCGCCATGAGCAGATTCATCTCCAAGTCTACTGAACGTGCCCTTCCCTTTTTCAAAATCTTGAAAAAGGCGGGCCCGATAGAATGGACCCCAGAGGCCGAGGCAGCCCTGCAGGATTTGAAGAAGTACCTCTCCTCTACGCCAATACTAGTTGCGCCTAAACCACAAGAACCGTTGCTGCTATATCTAGCGGCAATGAACCAAGTGGTCAGCGCCGCGCTAGTGGCACAGAAGGAGGTCGACGAAGGGGCAGTGGCAACGGCGGGGCTGGCGGATGGCAAACCAGAGCTCCCCCGGCAAGGCCTGGTGCTAGTAAGGCAAGGCCCCCGGCAGAGTCTGACGCTGGCGAAGCAGAAGCGACGCAACCAAATGAAATAGTGCAGAAGAAGAAGATGATGCAGCACCCGGTTAACTTTGTCAGCTCCCTCTTGTAGGGGGCTAGGTCAAGGTACTTCGGTGTGCAGAAATTGCTCTTTGACCTCCTTATGGCCTCGAGGAAGCTCTGTCATTACTTCCGAGCACACGAAATCACCGTCGTCACCCGCTTCCCGTTGCAACGGATCTTGCATAACCCAGACACAATCAGGAGGATTGTGGAATGGGCTTTGGGACTGTCGAGCTTTCGTTTGAAGTTTGAAAGCACTTCGAGAATTCAGAGTAGAGTCTTGGAAGAGTTCATTGCGGAATGGACATCAACGCCCGACGAAGAGATTCAGGAGACCGCTCTCCCCGGCAAGGAAACATGTCGCGACTGGATTATGTACTTTGATGGGGCTTTCTCGCTGCAAGGCACCGGTGCTGGTGTGCTGCTCGTCGCACCCACCGGAGAGCACCTCAAGTATGTAGTCCAGATGCACTTTCCCAGGGAGATGTCAACAAACAACACTACTGAATACGAGGGGTTGCTTGCCGGTCTCAGGATCGCAGCAGACCTCAGAATCAAGAAGATCATCGTCAGGGGTGATTCACAGCTTGTCGTCAAGGAAGTTAACAAAGATTATCAAAGCCCATTGATGGAGGCCTACGTAGATGAAGTGAGGAAGCTGGAAGAGCATTTTGACAGTATACAAGAGGAGCATGTTCCGCGAGTGGAGAACGGCATCACCGACTACTTGTCGAAACGCGCTGCCTTCAAATTGCCTGTGGAACTAGGTACTTTTGTGCTTCGATTAACTCAACCATCCGTTGAACCATCGACGGGGCAGAACAAGCGGAGGAAGTCAGGCCCCGGCAAGTACTTTCCCGCCGAGCTCCCAGGAGCCGCCGGCAAAGATGTGGCCGTGGACACTGAGCCTGCCATGGGGCAACAGACTCCGGCAGGGCGTCAAGCCCTGGCCATAGAGCACTCGCTCCCATGGCAGAGGAAATGCCTTTGGTCCTTGCCGTCGAGCCCCAGGCTCCGGCATGGGCACAACATACCGTCCGATTCCTCCAAACAGGGGAACTCCCTAAGGAGCAGGAAGAAGCGGAGAAATTAGCCCGTCAGTCTACCATGTATCAGTTCATCGATGACGTTCTGTACAGAAAAAAACCAAACGGTGTGAAATTGAAGTGCATTCCCCGGGAGGAAGGACTGGAGCTGTTGGCAGAGATACACGGAGGCATATGTGTCTCCCACATAGGGTCGAGGTGTTGGGGAACGTAGTAATTTCAAAAAAATTCCTACGCACACGCAAGATCATGGTGATGCATAGCAACAAGAGGGGAGAGTGTTGTTCACGTACCCTCGTAGACCGACAGCGGAAACGTTATCACAACGCGGTTGATGTAGTCGTACGTCTTCACGATCCGACTGATCAAGTACCGAACGTACGGCACCTCCAAGCTCTACACACGTTCAGCTCGATGACGTCCCTCGAACTCTGATCCAGCCGAGTGTTGAGGGAGAGTTTCGTCAGCACGACGGCGTGGTGACGATGATGATGTTCCACCGACGCAGGGCTTCGCCTAAGCTCTGCAACGGTATTATCGAGGTGTAATATGGTGGAGGGGGGCACCGGCTAAAATATCGTATATCAAGTGTGTCTAGAGGTGCCCCCTGCCCCGTATATAAAGGAGCAAGGGGGAGGCCGGCTGCCCTTGGCGCGCCAAAGAGAGGGGGGGAGTCCTCCTCCTAGTAGGAGTAGGACTCCCCTTTCCTAGTCCTACTAGGAAAAGAAGGGGGGAAGGAAAGAGAGGGAGAGGGAGAGGGAAAGGGGGCTGCGCCCCCCTCTCCTAGTCCAACTAGGACTCCTCCTGGGAGGGGGCGCGCCACCTCCTGGCTGCTGCCTTCTCTCTCCCCTCAAGGCCCACTAAGGCCCAATACTTCCCCGGTGGGTTCCGGTAACCCTCCGGCACTCCGGTTTAATCCGAAACACTTCCGGTGTCCGAATATGGTCGTCCAATATATCAATCTTTATGTCTCGACCATTTCGAGACTCCTCGTCATGTCCGTGATCACATCTGGGACTCCGAACAACCTTCGGTACATCAAAACATATAAACTCATAATATAACTGTCATCATAACTTTAAGCGTGCGGACCCTTCGGGTTCGAGAACTATGTAGACATGACCGAGACACCTCTCCGGTCAATAACCAATAGCGGGACCTGGATGCCCATATTGGCTCCCACATATTCTACGAAGATCTTTATCGGTCAGACCGCACAACATACGTTGCTCCCTTTGTCATCGGTATGTTACTTGCCCGAGATTCGATCGTCGGTATCTCGATACCTAGTTCAATCTCGTTACCGGCAAGTCTCTTTACTCGTTCCGTAATACATCATCCCGCAACTAACTCATTAGTCACAATGCTTGCAAGGCTTATAGTGATGTGCATTACCGAGTGGGCCCAGAGATACCTCTCCGACAATCGGAGTGACAAATCCTAATCTCGAAATACGCCAACCCAACAAGTACCTTTGGAGACACCTATAGAGCACCTTTATAATCACCCATTTATGTTGTGACGTTTGGTAGCACACAAAGTGTTCCTCCGGTAAACGGGAGTTGCATAATCTCATAGTCATAGGAACATGTATAAGTCATGAAGAAAGCAATAGCAACATACTAAACGATCGGGTGCTAAGCTAACGTAATGGGTCATGTCAATCACGTCATTCTCCTAATGAGGTGATCCCGTTAATCAAATGACAACTCCTGTCTATGGCTAGGAAACATAACCATCTTTGATTAACGAGCTAGTCTGGTAGAGGCATACTAGTGACACTCTGTTTGTCTATGTATTCACACATGTATTATGTTTCCGGTTAATACAATTCTAGCATGAATAATAAGCATTTATCATGATATCAGGAAATATATAATACTTTATTTTTGCCTCTAGGGCATATTTCCTTCAGTCTCCCACTTGCACTAGAGTCAATAATCTAGATTACATAGTAATGATTCTCACACCCATGGAGTCTTGGTGCTGATCATGTTTTGCTCGTGGAAGAGGCTTAGTCAACGGGTCTGCAACATTCAGATCCGTATGTATCTTGCAAACTTCTATGTCTCCCACCTGGACTAAATCCCGGATGGAATTGAAGCGTCTTCTGATGTGCTTGGTTCTCTTGTGAAATCTGGATTCCTTTGCTAAGGCAATTGCACCAGTATTGTCACAAAAGATTTTCATTGGTCCCGATGTACTAGGTATGACACCTAGATCGGATATGAACTCCTTCATCCAGACTCCTTCATTTGCTGCTTCCGAAGCAGCTATGTATTCCGCTTCACACGTAGATCCCGCCACGACACTTTGCTTAGAACTGCACCAACTGACAGCTCCACCGTTCAATGTAAATACGTATCCGGTTTGCGATTTCGAATCGTCCGGATCAGTGTCAAAGCTTGCATCAACGTAACCTCTTACGATGAGCTCTTTGTCACCTCCATAAACGAGAAACATATCCTTAGTCCTTTTCAGGTATTTCAGGATGTTCTTGACCGCTGTCCAGTGATCCACTCCTTGATTACTTTGGTACCTTCCTGCTAAACTTATAGCAAGGGACACATCAGGTCTGGTACACAGCATTGCATACATGATAGAGCCTATGGCTGAAGCATAGGGAACATCTTTCATCTTCTCTCTATCTTCTGCAGTGGTCGAGCATTGAGTCTTACTCAATCTCAGACCTTGTAGTACAGGCAAGAACCCTTTCTTTGCTTGATCCATTTTGAACTTCTTCAAAACTTTGTCAAGGTATGTGCTTTGTGAAAGTCCAATTAAGCGTCTTGATCTATCTCTATAGATCTTAATGCCTAATATATATGCAGCTTCACCGAGGTCTTTCATTGAAAAACTCTTATTCAAGTATCCCTTTATGCTATCCAGAAATTCTATATCATTTCCAATCAGTAATATGTCATCCACATATAATATCAGAAATGCTATCGAGCTCCCACTCACTTTCTTGTAAATACAGGCTTCTCCAAAAGTCTGTATAAAACCAAATGCTTTGATCACACTATCAAAGCGTTTATTCCAACTCCGAGAGGCTTGCACCAGTCCATAAATGGATCGCTGGAGCTTGCACACTTTGTTAGCTCCCTTTGGATCGACAAAACCTTCCGGTTGCATCATATACAACTCTTCTTCCAGAAATCCATTCAGGAATGCAGTTTTGACATCCATTTGCCAAATTTCATAATCATAAAATGCGGCAATTGCTAACATGATTCGGACAGACTTAAGCATCGCTACGGGTGAGAAGGTCTCATCATAGTCAATCCCTTGAACTTGTCGAAAACCTTTCACAACAAGTCAAGCTTTATAGACAGTAACATTACCATCAGCGTCAGTCTTCTTCTTGAAGATCCATTTATTTTCAATGGCTTGCCGACCATCGGGCAAGTCAACCAAAGTCCATAGTTTGTTCTCATACATGGATCCCATCTCGGATTTCATGGCTTCAAGCCATTTTGTGGAATCTGGGCTCACCATCGCTTCTTCATAGTTCGTAGGTTCGTCATGGTCTAGTAACATGACCTCCAGAACAGGATTACTGTACCACTCTGGTGCGGATCTTGATCTAGTTGACCTACGAGGTTCAGTAATAACTTGATCTGAGGTTTCATGATCATTATCATTAACTTCCTCACTACTTGGTGTAGGTGTCGCAGAAACTGATTTCTGTGATGATCTACTTTCCAATAAGGGAGCAGGTACAGTTACCTCATCAAGTTCTACTTTCCTCCCACTCACATCTTTCGAGAGAAACTCCTTCTCTAGAAAGGATCCATTCCTAGCAACGAATATCTTGCCTTCGGATCTGTGATAGAAGGTATACCCAGCAGTCTCTTTTGGGTATCCTTTGAAGACACATTTCTCCGATTTAGGTTCGAGCTTATCA
Source organism: Triticum aestivum (assembly GCF_018294505.1). NCBI lineage: Eukaryota > Viridiplantae > Streptophyta > Magnoliopsida > Poales > Poaceae > Triticum > Triticum aestivum. The sequence continues at coordinate 287,961,615 of NC_057805.1, forward strand.
GGTTGAAGTTTCTTCACATAAGCATCGCAACCCCAAACTTTAAGATACGACAACTTTGGTTTCTTGCAAAACCATAGTTCAAAATGCGTCGTCTCAACGGATTTCGATGGTGTCCTATTTAGAGTGAATGCAGCCGTCTCTAAAGCATAACCCCAAAACGATAGCGGTAAATCAGTAAGAGACATCATAGATCGCACCATATCTAATAAAGTACGATTACGACGTTCGGACACACCATTACGCTGTGGTGTTCCGGGTGGCGTGAGTTGCGAAACTATTCCGCATTGTTTCAAATGTAGACCAAACTCGTAACTCAAATATTCTCCTCCACGATCAGATCGTAGGAATTTTATTTTCTTGTTATGATGATTTTCAACTTCACTCTGAAATTCTTTGAACTTTTCAAATGTTTCAGACTTATGTTTCATTAAGTAGATATACCCATACCTGCTCAAATCATCTGTGAAGGTGAGAAAATAACGATATCCGCCACGAGCCTCAATATTCATCGGACCACATACATATGTATGTATGATTTCCAACAAATCTGTTGCTCTCTCCATAGTTCCGGAGAACGGTGTTTTGGTCATCTTGCCCATGAGGCACGGTTCGCAAGTACCAAGTGATTCAAAATCAAGTGATTCCAAAATTCCATCTGTATGGAGTTTCTTCATGCGCTTTACACCGATATGACCTAAACGGCAGTGCCACAAATAAGTTGCACTGTCATTATTAACTCTGCATCTTTTGGCTTCGACATTATGAATATGTGTATCACTACTATCGAGATTCATTAAAAATAGACCACTCTTCAAGGGTGCATGACCATAAAAGATATTATTCATATAAATAGAACAACCATTATTCTCTGATTTAAATGAATAACCGTCTCGCATTAAACAAGATCCAGATATAATGTCCATGCTCAACGCTGGCACCAAATAACAATTATTTAGGTCTAAAACTAATCCCGAAGGTAGATGTACAGGTAGCGTGCTGACGGCGATCACATCGACTTTGGAACCATTTCCCACGCGCATCGTCACCTCGTCCTTAGCCAATCTTCGCTTAATCCGTAGCCCCTGTTTCGAGTTGCAAATATTAGCAACAGAACCAGTATCAAATACCCAGGTGCTACTGCGAGTATTAGTAAGGTACACATCAATAACATGTATATCACATATACCTTTGTTAACCTTGCCATCCTTCTTATCCGCCAAATACTTGGGGCAGTTCCGCTTCCAGTGACCAGTCTGCTTACAGTAGAAGCACTCAGTTTCAGGCTTACGTCCAGATTTGGATTTCTTCTCCTGAACAGCAACTTGCTTGTTGTTCTTCTTGAAGTTCCTTTTCTTCTTCCCTTTGCCCTTTTTCTTGAAACTAGTGGTTTTACTGACCATCAACACTTGATGCTCCTTTTTGATTTCTACCTCCGCTGCCTTTAGCATTGCGAAGAGCTCGGGAATTTTCTTATCCATGGGGCTACTCTGCGCAAACCCGTGAACTCGGCGCGATGCCCACAAGGAAAATGGACTCGGCTAAAAGAGAAAAGCTGGTAGGCTCTCCCTCCCTTGGCTCTCTCTAGGCGCTCCCTAGGCGCTCCCTAGGCGCTCACCGCCGGTGGCCACTCCGGCCCCGGCGGCCACCCCTCCTCCCGCCGGCTGCCACTCCGGCGCCGGCGGCCACCATCCATCCGTCCACCTAGCTGTCTCTGGGCCCTTTGTGGGTAGTTTTTTGGCCCTGCGTGGCCATGGATCCTCCCTCTCTCAACTTTGCTCGAGGTAAAGATTTTCAGCTCTCTATGAGACAAAAGTTTGGTCATCCGGTGGTGTTTTCACCTGGTTTTCGTCAACGTGAATTCACTTTGGTGGTTTCCTTTTGCCGTGCTCGATTTCGGTTGGATTGTCACACAGTCAGTGTCACGTTGCAATCTTGCTTTGGTGGTTATCCACAGGGGTTTCGTGTGCTACATCTCAAGGACAGATCCTTCAAGTTTTCGGTTGCCTCCAAAGCAGTGGGTTTTGAAATTTATAATCAAGGGCGGGTGGTTGAGAAGGATTTTGAGTTAGTGTTCAATCTTTGGGGTTTTGGAGGTCCGAACTGGTTACGTGAAGAACAACTTTTTTATCGCGAGGAAGAAGCTTCTTGGACTTTGGTCAGGTCTGGATCACGCCCACGCTCCGCCGCCGGTAGTTTTTCCGGCGATCAACCACGGCAGTCGGTTTTTGCTCGGTTAGCGAAGTTTCCGACCGTCAGCAGTAATGTGGCCTCGGGCAATAATGTGCACTCATTGCCCATTACTCACTCTTCGGGCGAGGATCCCGCTGCGGGTTCGTCAGGCGGGAATCTGGCTCGCTCAAATTCCTCTTTTCAGTGCTACGCATGTGGCAAGTTGGGCCATTTTGCTAAGGAGTGCAATGCCTTTCGCCTACCTGGGCTTTTTCCTTTCCTCAGGTTTGACACTTTCCCCAGCCCATCGCCTGAGGCCTGGGACCTAGATGCGGTCCATGACTGGTTCCAATCAGTTGGCCCAGCCCGCGAGCCTCCGCTCGTTTCCTCTTTTAGTGAGCTTTGTTTGGGATCTTTTCCTAATTTCCAGCCTCGTCGCCCCCTTGCCTCCTCAACTTCTCCGCTTTGTTCCTCTGTCTCACCTCTGTGCACAAGCTCTGCTTCTAGTGCTTTGCGCCTCCCTTCGCCGGTGATCTCGCGTTCTTCGGCGACGCCGATGGCCAACATCCCGATCGACCCACGCCCCTTTGTGCCACAAGGCTTCAACATTCAACAGGTTCCTGGGCGCAATGGTGTGGCTCGGGTGGTGCTTCCGCAGCGCCCTCGTCGTCATGAGGACTGGGCGATTGCGACCATCCACCCTCTCCCTGCAGATGCTCCGTTCCCCAATGTAAGAGATGTTCTTGAGGATTTTATTGTAGAGCATAGACAGCTGGGACTGCGAGATATCCAGCGGTGTCCGTTCGGTGAAGCATATGTTCGTCTCGCGCGGGTTAGGGATAGGGACAAGTTGGTCCTTGATAGCCCCCACGAGTTTGGAGATGTGTTCATTAGCTTTGCGAGGCATGATGAGGGAAGGAATCACAGGAGGGTTCATCTTAACAGAGTGGTGTGGTTGCTTCTGACGGGAGTCCCTTTTGATTTCCGCACCACTGAAGATCTTGCTTGTGCTGTTAGTAAGTTTGGCCGCATGATTTCCTGGGACAAGGAGGACGACCACATGGGTCGCATTGTGGTCAAGGCAAGAGTTCTGAACTTGGATACCATCCCAAAAAGTTTGCGTTGGTCTGAAGGGGATGAATTTGAGGGAGACGGCTGGTCTTCCTCCATCGAAGTGCTGGCCAGTGAGCTCCTTGGTGGAGGACCTGCAGATGAGGATCCTTTGCCTCCTGCTAATGAGGACCCGCACCCTTTACCCGAGAATGCTGTGCCTGCTGAGGGTTTGCATGTTGTTGCCGCCATAAATAATGAGATGGATGTTCAGGTTGCTGCAAACTGGGATAATTGGGACGATAACCATCAGCATGTTCCTAATGCTGAGTTGGAAGATCTACTGGATGCTGTACAGCAGGAGGAAATGGCCTGGGCAGATGGTGAGGAGCTGCTTCCAGCTCCCAGTAATAGCAGTTTCTCTTCAGGCATGTCTTTTTCTGAAGGAGACAATTCTCATATGTTTTTACCTTCAGCTACTGTGGAAGCCATTCATGCTAGGGCTGATATTCCTGCAATTGCCCAACCTGATGCTGTTGTGATGGCTACTGGACTGCAGAACATAATTCAAGCTTACCAGTCAGATGATGAGGAGCCTCCTGTATTGCAGGAGCAAAACCAGGAAATGGATGCTTTGCATGATCAGCCTCCTGCAAATCCACTGCAACATGTTGCCCCTCTTGCAGCACAGGCTGCTCCTGATGTTTCTCCTCCTTTGGAGGTCGCTTCTGACCAACCTGCACTTCTGGAAGCAGCCTTGGAGCCTGTCATGTTTTCTGATCTTCCTATGACAACTGCTGGATCTTCAGCTCAAGTCTTGAAAGACAATGTTGAACATGTTATTACTGCTAGAGGAAGTCTACAGCCTGTGGAGAATTTAGAGGACCTCCAGTCAGGTCTCCAAGGTAACTGGGTTAATCAAATCAATGATCACTTTAACATGGCACCTTCCCTCCTTGGTCTGAAAAGTATTCAGATGGCTGCCACTGCTAACACTGAACTATCTGTTTCCGAAGAAGGCCTGTTACTGTGGAAGCAGCACTTTAAAGAGCAAGCATTGGACAACAGGAGCTCTTTCTCTACCAACATTCCTGTAAGTTGGTTTAATTTTATTGTCCACTTGCTCCTGTCCCCTGATAAGTTTTCCTGGACTGTCAATATGTTAAAATCTGGAATGTGGGATCTGTTCACTGCTGTGGAAAATATGGACCAAGCTTTTCTGTTCCATATACCTGACAAATGTCCTACCTCTCATGCACCAATCTGTCAGGCCATGGAGGAAGGTGTACAGGACAAGGGTAAAGAGAATATTGGGGTAGCTGCAAATCTGCATGATGTGGAGTCACAGGCCTTGCTGCAACCTTTTGGCCAGGAAAACTTAAGGAAGAGGAGAAGTGGAAAAACTCCACTTGTGGAAACAGAGGTAAGAAGAAGTGACAGAATTAAGAAAGACAATGCTGGTTACAAGAGAAATTCTTGCCCTAATAATAATTGCTTACCTTGCAATGCTGCCCCTCCCATCATCAAAAAATCAGTTGTTAAAAATCTCACTGCCTCTTTCTGTAAGGTTTCTGAGGGGGAACTGGAGGACATGCTGGCCAAGAAGCCCAAGAGAATGGATGAGGAGGTTTTGGACAAGGTGCCCTTGGCCAAAGGAGAAGGACATGCTACCACCTCTTCTTAATGTTTAGGGACCCCTCTTGGAGTGTTGTGTGGTGGGATTGTGTCTGTAGTCCCACACCTCTTAGTTTGTTGCTGCTTTTGCCAACTGTAAGACTTGGGTCTTGGTGCTTTCTGAACCTTGTATGCCTGTGGCTGTACTTTCCTGCTAGTCTTTTCATGTGTCATCTTTGGTTGCACTGCTGGAATTATGTTATGTTGTGGATCAGGGCATTATGCCAGCTTCTTCCCTTCTTGGATGATGATCAAGTGGTGGTGCTTGCTCTCTGGTACAAAATCTTTTTTGTTTCCATGAATAACAACAACAGAAACTGGAATATCTTAAATTGGAACATTAGAGGTATGAATTCTGAGGACAAATGCTTGGCTTTAAGACAGAAGATTGATGAGAGTGATTGTAATATTGTGTGCCTTCAAGAAACCAAAAGAGAGACCTTTGACACTGCCTACTTAAAAAAATTCTGCCCCTCTAGAATTAATAACTTTGCCTTCCTCCCCTCTGTTGGAGCTTCTGGGGGCTTCTTGTGGCCTGGAATGGCTCACAATTCTCTGGGGAGATCATTGCACAAAACAGGTTCTCACTTTCCATGCAGTTCACCAGTTTGCTTTCCAATCAGTCTTGGATTCTTTCAAATATCTATGGCCCATGTGATCCTCAAGACAAAATGGAGTTTATTCACTGGTTTCTAAATATTCACATGCCTGATGATGTTGACTGGATATTAATGGGTGATTTCAACCTTATGAGGGCTCCATCAGATAGGAACAGACCTGGGGGAGATGTTAATGATATGCTTATGTTCAATGAGGCCATTAGTAACCAAGGTTTGGTTGAATTACCTTTGCATGGTAGAAAGTTCAGTTGGAGTAACATGCAGCATGATCCTTTGTTGGTCAAACTTGACTGGTTTTTCACTTCTGCCTCCTGGATGACTTCTTTCCCTAATACAATTGTACTACCACTTGCAAAACCTATATCTGATCACTTGCCCTGTGTAATTAAAATTGGCACTTCTATCCCAAAGGCAAGAGTATTCAGGTTTGAGAACTATTGGCTGCATCATTCTGATTTCAAACAAGTTGTTGCCTCTGCTTGGAGCATCCCAGTTGGAAACCTTGATTCTGTTAAGTCTTTGAATGCTAAGTTCAAGATTTTAAGAAGAGCTTTGAAGCTGTGGGCTAAATCTCTGTCCTGTCTGAAATCTACAATTGCAAAGTTAAATGAACTACTCTTCATGTGGGATTTCTTTGAGGAATTTAGAGAACTGGATACTCATGAATGGAGCTGCAGAGCTATTCTTAAAGAACAACTGCTTATTTTACTGAGGAACCAACAGATTTATTGGAAGCAGAGAGGGAAAATCAAGGGGGTGAAGTTTGGAGATGAAAACACAAAAAATTTCACACAAAAGCTTCCATCAATTACAGGCATAACCATATTGCTATTCTTCACAATGAGGACCAAATGGAGATCTCAGATCATGCTGGTAAAGCTGCTATTCTCTTGGATGCTTTCAAGAAAAGAATGGGCACATCCCAAGAAACCACAATGCACTTTGATCTGGGTTCTTTGTATGGGCAGAGACAGCATTCAGATATTTTTGCTAATCTGGAATTGCCTTTCACTGCTGAAGAAATTGAAGCTGTTGTCCATGCTCTCCCAAATGACAAGTCTCCTGGCCCTGATGGTTTTAACAATGAATTCCTCAAGTCTTGTTGGGATATTATTAAAGAAGATGTGCTCAAATTCATTTATGATTTTCATGCAGGACACATCTCCCTTGAGAGTTTGAACACTTCTTTTATAACTCTCATTCCAAAGGGTAACTCTCCATTGACTGCAAATGATTTTAGGCCTATCTCTTTACTGAACAGCTGTCTGAAAATTGTTACTAAGTTGCTGGCAAATAGACTGCAAAAGGTGATTCTGCAATTGGTACACATCAACCAATATGGATTCCTTAAAGAAAGATCTATTCATGACTGTTTGGGGTGGGCTTATGAGTATTTGCACCAATGTCATAAGTCAAAAGAGGAAATCATTGTTCTGAAATTGGATTTTGAAAAGGCTTTTGACACCATTGAACATCAGGCTATGCTGGATATTTTAAAAGCAAAGGGCTTTGGGGACAGATGGCTTACTTGGATCAAATTATTGTTTACTTCTGCATCTTCTGCTATACTACTAAATGGTGTTCCTGGAAAAAAAATTATTGCCTTAGAGGTGTAAGGCAGGGGGATCCTCTGTCCCCTCTTCTCTTTGTGCTGGCTGCTGATCTAATTCAGACAATTCTCAATAAGGCAATGCACCTGGGTTTGGTAACTTCTCCCTTGCAAGTAGAGTCATGCCCTGATTTTCCAATTGTCCAGTATGCTGATGACACCTTGGTTATTCTGCAAGTAGATGCAAAGCAATTACATTGCCTCAAAGCCCTTCTCAATACTTTTGCTGATGCCACAGGACTGAAAGTGAACTACAATAAATCAAGTATGATTCCAATAAATGTGACAGAAGAGAAGATGGAGATTTTAATAAATACTTTTCATTGCAAGAAGGAATCTTTTCCAATCAAGTATTTGGGAGTACCCCTAGGCCTCCATAAGCCTACTGTTGAACAATGTTTTCCCCTTGTCACAAGACTGCAGAAGAAGATTGTGGGTTTGTCCACCTTTATGACTTTGGCTGGGAGATTATTGCTTGTGAAATCTGTCCTCAACTCTTTATTGATATATCTCATGGGATGCCTTGATGTGCCTGTTACCATCAAAACCCAAGCCATAAAGTACTTGAGACATTGTCTTTGGAGAGGCCCTGATTTGGAGGACCATAGACCTGCCATGGTGGCATGGAGTACTGTGTGTAGACCTAAAAATCAAGGTGGGTTAGGAGTGATTGATATTTTTGTCCAGAATAAAGCATTGCTTCTCAAGAACCTGCATAAGTTCTACAACAGACACAATATTCCCTGGGTCAATCTGATTTGGGAATCTTACTACAGCAATGATTCTCTACCTGGTAATAGCTGGCTGGGATCTTTTTGGTGGAAGGCAAACCTTAAGCTGATTGATAACTATAAATCCTTGGCCAGATGCAACATAGGTGATGGAAAGAGTGCTTATTTTTGGACTGATCTTTGGCACTCACACTGCTTGCAAGACATGTTCCCCCACCTATTCTCATTTGTGAAAAACAAGGATGCTACTGTTCACACCTTTCTCCAAACTGAATACTTAGAGGACCTATTTCATCTGCCTCTGACTGTGCAAGCTTTCCAGGAATTTGAGGCTATAGAGGACATCTGCATTACTTTAAGGGCCTCTGATACTTTGGATTGCACAGATACATGGAGCTACATCTGGGGAACTGAGCAATTCTCTGTGGCTAAGGCATACAAAGTGCTGATGGGAGTCAAAGTTGTGCCACAGCAGTTCAATTGGATCTGGAGCAGTTCTTGTCAGCCAAAACATAAGGTGTTCTTTTGGAGACTACTTCATGACAGGCTCAATACTAGAAATCTTCTGAGAAGGAAATCATTTCAGCTGGGCAACTATAACTGTGCTGTCAACAATTGCCCATAGGAAGAGACTCTCCAGCACCTTTTCTGGACTTGCCCTTTTGCTGCACAGTGTTGGGATCTGATCTGCCCTTCAAGACAGGCAAATGTTTCAATCATGGAAGCTTTTCTTGATCTCAAGCAGAAACTTCATGTTCCTTTCTTCATGGAGATAGTCATCCTTGCCTCTTGGGCTATTTGGATCTCCAGGAACAACATGATTCTCCAAGCAATTCAACCCAGCATTCAAAGGTGGAAAGCCATCTTCAGGGAGGAGCTCTCTCTTCTCAGATTCAGAATTAAAAAGAGCTATGCTGGAGCATACTGTTTTTGGCTGGATAATCTTGTGCTGTAATCCTTGTTTTTTCTTAGTTGTTTAGTTGTTTTTTTTCTTTCCTATTTCTTTTGTTTTTCCTTCTTGGCTTATCTCAAGCCTTTTGTACTCTGGTTCCTTTCTGGGACTTTACCTTTTTTTTAGATTAATATAAACAAAAAATTGCAGTGGGGTTTTTCCCTACTGTGTACAGTCAAAAAAAATTGTCTTATCCATCCCTTGCATGTTATAGTTCATCACGAAGCTCTTGTAGCTTGGTGGCAGTGATTGAAGAATTCTGCCAATGACGCAATCATCCAGAAGTTGAACTCCCAGTTGAATCAAGTGATTATTATACCCAGACATTCTGAGTATATGCTCACTGACAGAACTATTCTCTTCCATCTTGCAGCTATAGAACTCATTGGAGACTTCATATCTCTCAATCCGGGCATTTGCTTGAAATATTAACTTCAACTCCTGGAACATCTCATATGCTCCATGACGTTCAAAACGTTGTTGAAGACCCGGTTCTAAGCCGTAAAGCATGGCACACTGAACTATTGAGTAGTCATCAGCTTTGCTCTGCCAGACGTTCATAACTTCTGGCGTCGCTCTTGCAGGAGGCCTGGCACCTAGCGGTGCTTCTAGGACGTAATTCTTCTGTGCAGCAATGAGGATAATCCTCAAGTTACGACCCAGTCCGTGTAATTTCTACCATCATCTTTCAACTTAGCTTTCTCAAGGAACACATTAAAATTCAACGGAACAACAACACGGGCCATATATCTACAATTAACATAGACAAGCAAGATACTATCAGGTACTAAGTTCATGATAAATTTAAGTTCAATTAATCATATTACTTAAGAACTCCCACTTAGATAGACATCCCTCTAATCATCTAAGTGATTACGTGATCCAAAGCAACTAAACCATGTCCGATTAACATGTGAGATGGAGTAGTTTCAATGGTGAACATCACTATGTTGATCATATCTACTATATGATTCACGCTCGACCTTTCGGTCTCTGTGTTCCGAGGCCATATCTGTATATGCTAGGCTCGTCAAGTTTAACCTGAGTATTCCGCGTGTGCAACTGTTTTGCACCCGTTGTATTTGAACGTAGAGCCTATCACACCCGATTAACACGTGGTGTCTCAGCACGAAGAACTTTCGCAATGGTGCATACTCAGGGAGAACACTTTTATCTTGAAATTTTAGTGAGAGATCATCTTATAATGCTACTGTCAATCAAAGCAAGATAAGATGCATAAAGGATTAACATCACATGCAATCAATATAAGTGATATGATATGGCCATCATCATCTTGTGCTTGTGATCTCCATCTCCGAAGCACCGTGCTTGTGATCTTCATCTCCGAAGCACCGTGCTTGTGATCTTCATCTCCGAAGCACCGTCATGATCACCATCGTTACCGGCGCACTATGTTCGTGATCTCCATCTCCGAAGCACCGTCATGATCACCATCGTTACCGGCGCACCGTGTTCGTGATCTCCATCTCCGAAGCACCGTGTTCGTGATCTCCATCTCCGAAGCACCGTCTTGATCACCATCGTTACCGGCGCGACACCTTGATCTCCATCGTAGTATCATTGTCGTCTCGCCAACTAATTGCTTTTACGACTATCGCTACCGCTTAGTGATAAAGTAAAACTATTACATGGTGATTGCATCTCATACAATAAAGCGACAACCATATGGCTCCTGCTAGTTGCCGATAACTCGGTTACAAAACATGATCATCTCATACAACAAATTATATCACATCATGTCTTGACCATATCACATCACAACATGCCCTGCAAAAACAAGTTAGACGTCCTCTACTTTGTTGTTGCAAGTTTTACGTGGCTGCTACGGGCTTAGCAAGAACCGTTCTTACCTACGCATCAAAACCACAACGATAGTTTGTCAAGTTGGTGCTGTTTTAACCTTCGCAAGGACCGGGCGTAGCCACACTCGGTTCAACTAAAGTGAGAGAGACAGACACCCGCCAGTCACCTTTAAGCAACGAGGTCTCCGAACGGTGAAACCAGTCTCGCGTAAGTGTACGCGTAATGTCGGTCCGGGCCGCTTCATCTCACAATACCACTGAACCAAAGTATGACATGCTGGTAAGCAGTATGACTTATATCGCCCACAACTCACTTGTGTTCTACTTGTGCATAGCATCAACGCATAAAACCTGGCTCGGATGCCACTGTTGGGGAACGTAGTAATTTCAAAAAAATTCCTACGCACATGCAAGATCATGGTGATGCATAGCAACGAGTGGGGAGAGTGTTGTCCACGTACCCTCGTAGACCGAAAGCGGAAGCGTTATCACAACGCGGTTGATGTAGTCGTACGTCTTCACGATCCGACCGATCAAGTACCGAACGTACGGCACCTCCAAGCTCTACACACGTTCAGCTCGATGACGTCCCTCGAACTCTGATCCAGCCGAGTGTTGAGGGAGAGTTTCGTCAGCACGACGGCGTGGTGACGATGATGATGTTCCACCGACGCAGGGCTTCGCCTAAGCTCCGCAATGGTATTATCGAGGTGTAATATGGTGGAGGGGGGCACCGCACACGGCTAAAATATCGTATATCAAGTGTGTCTAGAGGTGCCCCCTGCCCCCGTATATAAAGGAGCAAGGGGGAGGCCGGCTGCCCTTGGCGCGCCAAAGAGAGGGGGGAGTCCTCCTCCTAGTAGGAGTAGGACTCCCCTTTCCTAGTCCTACTAGGAAAAGAAGGGGGGAAGGAAAGAGAGGGAGAGGGAGAGGGAAAGGGGGCTGCGCCCCCCTCTCCTAGTCCAACTAGGACTCCTCCTGGGAGGGGGTGCGCCACCTCCTGGCTGCTGCCTTCTCTCTCCCCTCAAGGCCCACTAAGGCCCAATACTTCCCCGGGGGGTTCCGGTAACCCTCTAGCACTCCGGTTTAATCCTAAACTTCTACGGAACACTTCCGGTGTCCGAATATAGTCGTCCAATATATCAATCTTTATGTCTCGACCATTTCGAGACTCCTCGTCATGTCCGTGATCACATCCGGGACTCCGAACAACCTTCGGTACATCAAAACATATAAACTCATAATATAACTGTCATCGTAACTTTAAGCGTGCGGACCCTTCGGGTTCGAGAACTATGTAGACATGACCGAGACACCTCTCCGGTCAATAACCAATAGCGGGACCTGGATGCCCATATTGGCTCCCACATATTCTACGAAGATCTTTATCGGTCAGACCGCATAACAACATACGTTGTTCCCTTTGTCATCGGTATGTTACTTGCCCGAGATTCGATCGTCGGTATCTCGATACCTAGTTCAATCTCGTTACCGGCAAGTCTCTTTACTCGTTCCGTAATACATCATCCCGCAACTAACTCATTAGTCACAATGCTTGCAAGGCTTATAGTGATGTGCATTACCGAGTGGGCCCAGAGATACCTCTCCAAAAATCGGAATGACAAATCCTAATCTCGAAATACGCCAACCCAACAAGTACCTTTGGAGACACCTGTAGAGCACCTTTATAATCACCCATTTACGTTGTGACGTTTGGTAGCACACAAAGTGTTCCTCCGGTAAATGGGAGTTGCATATTCTCATAGTCATAGGAACATGTATAAGTCATGAAGAAAGCAATAGCAACATACTAAACGATCGGGTGCTAAGCTAACGTAATGGGTCATGTCAATCACGTCATTCTCCTAATGAGGTGATCCCGTTAATCAAATGACAACTCATGTCTATGGCTAGGAAACATAACCATCTTTGATTAACGAGCTAGTCTGGTAGAGGCATACTAGTGACACTCTGTTTGTCTATGTATTCACACATGTATTATGTTTCCGGTTAATACAATTCTAGCATGAATAATAAGCATTTATCATGATATAAGGAAATATATAATACTTTATTATTGCCTCTAGGGCATATTTCCTTCACGAGGGCCCTTGCTAGCAAGGCATTCCGGCAAGGTTTCTTCTGGCCCACAACCCCCCAGGATGCAACAGCACTAGTAACCAAGTGTGAAGCGTGCCAGTTCCATTCAAAGGAGCTTCATCAACCAGCTCAAGCTCTCCAAACAATCCATCTTTCCTGGCCATTCTCGGTCTGGGGGCTCGACATACTAGGCCCCTTTACCCGTGCTGTCGGGGGCTTTGAGTACTTGTACGTTGCAATCGACAAGTTCACAAAGTGGCCGGAGGTGGAGGCCGTGAGAAAGGTGACAGCACAATCAGCCGTCAAATTCTTCAATGGGCTAGTCTGCCATTTTGGTGTGCCAAATAGAGTCATCACCGACAACAGCACGCAGTTCACGAGCCACGTCTTCATGCAGTACATCCAGGACCTCGCCAGCAAGGTCTGTTTTGCCTCTGTTGCACATCCACGAAGCAATGGCTAGGCTGAGAGGGAAAACGCTGAAGTATTGCGAGGCCTCCGGACAAGGACTTTTGACAAGCTACACAGGTGCGAACGACGCTGGATTGATGAATTGCCGGTGGTTCTTTGGTCAATCAGAACAATACCAAATCGAGCCACCGGCCAAACACCTTTCTCCCTCGTTTATGGGGCAGATGCAGTTCTCCCCATGGAACTCACGTACGGGTCACCCCGAGTGCTTGCTTATGATGAGTTTGAGCAAGAGCAATTGCGGCAAGATGACGCAACGCTCCGTGAGGAAGATCGTCTTCGGGCGGCTGCGAGAGCAGCGCGCTACCAGTAAGACTTGCGCCGCTACCATAGCCGCAAGGTTCATGCCCGAAGCTTTGAGGAAGGCGACCTTGTTCTTCGGCGCGTTCAGTTGGCCAAGAATTCCAACAAGTTGACGCCGAAGTGGGAAGGCCCTTATCGGGTAATACGAGTCACCAGGCCCGGCGCAGTCCGCCTGGAGACCGAACATGCTATTCCAGTGAGCAACTCCTGGAACATCGAACATCTTCGCAAGTTTTACCCATAAGGCGCGGTTGCCGGGCTCCCCGGCAGACCACCTTTTGTACAAGCCTTGTCGGCGAGGCATGTAACCCTTTGTACAAAGCCAGGCGCAGACCCTGAGCCTAAATAAATGAAGCGCTGGCGCCCTAAGTTTTAGCATGCATCCTAGGTTGAGTCTCTCCCTCGGTTAGGGTTGATAGTGCTTAGCGGCGACTAACCCCTAGTATAGAGGTCGAGTGTGCATCTCTCTATTCCTTCCCGTCCTTTTTAGGTTCGCAGGGTGCGTGGGCATTTCTGCTGAGCTGTTTGGAGGAAAGAGAACAGGTCGGCGCCCCGAACCCGGCAAGCCAAGGTTGCTGGGGGCTGCGGATCCAAAGGTCCGACCGCGGCAAGCCAAGACTGTTGGGGGCTGCAACATCAGATAAGTTTTTCATCCCCCACTCCCTACTTCCGTATGAAACTTGAACATACAAGACTTCGCTCACTCTTATACCATCATGCTCCCTCATTCCCATGTCCAAAAAACCTTACTTTGGGCCGGGACTTGGTCGTAGCGCGGTGGGAAGGGAACGGGCAGAGGGCCCAATCCTGCTTTGCCCCTACCTCCCCCATGGGAGTGAGGGTAATCGAGCTACAGAGCAGGAGGACGGCAAGGACTGTTGTCGGGTTACAATGTTTATCTTAAGATAACGAGGAATCGTTCCTTGGTGTGGCCCCCGCCCACGCACAAAAGAAACCAGGCAAACACCCTTCTTTTAATTCATACGTTGTTAACAAGTGCATTCGTACGGAATGTATACACAAGCGAGGGGATTACAAGGTCTAAATTCTACTAAGGCCCGTAGGCTTACAAACTAAAAAAAGATAAGTGCCCCATGATCCCTGTCCTTGCCCCTTTCCTCCCAGGTGCGGTTGGTGAAGGCAAAAAGGGGGCAACGGGGAACGCGCCGATGGAGAGCTTGACGAGGAAGGCCCTCGGCAGGGCGCGTGGCCAAGGGAGGGGCGACGCGGTCAATCGGAGTAGGCGTCCCCCCCGCTCGACGCCCTCGTCGTCGCTGTCGCTGTCCTCCTCGTCACTTCCGCTTGAGGAGGAGTCTTTGTCATCGGAGGAGCTCTCCATGCAACACTTTAGGCGAGTTCCAAAGTCCCCAAAGACCTTGACAGAGAGCAGGCCGTTCTCCATTAATTTGAAGTAGAGAACGAGCCCCTCCGTCAGGCTGTGGACACGAGCGAAGGTCTTCCATCTGCGACAAAGATACATGACGTGACTGCCGGGAAATTCGACACCAACCCGCGTGCCGCCATTCCCGCAGCCCCTCATATGCAACCTCAGACTCTGTGGCGGACCGAGCTCCATCTCCCGAGCAAATGGAGCAGAGGCGAGGCCGGTGCACCGCCCCGTCCTCCTATTCCCCGGGCGCCACGGTGACCTCGGCCTCGCCCCCTCCCCCTTCCTCTCGTGGCCGGCTCCGCCGCCACGAGCTCTTCCGAAGGAGGAGCGCGCTGTCGAGCGGAGACCCTCGTCGCCACCATCGAAGTGCCGGCACGCCCTCTCGCCATAGCAGAAGAAAGAAAGGAGCCAAGCTGGAAGGAGATGGATGATGAAAGATTGAGGGGTGCCATCCCCCGCCCCTTCTTATAAACGGGCGGGGTCGGGGCTCGGCCGCCCCACTCAACCAATCCGGCCATCAGGGGCGCAGGGAATCAAGACCGACCCGCTGCTCCAATCAGCGGCGACCCGGTTTCCTGCCTCGTCATTTAAGGCCCGTGCCCCTCGCATCCGCCGCCTACCATCTTCGAGGCATGGGGGACACGTGGCGAGCAAGCAGAAATCGAGGGGACGAGTGAGGCGACCGTTTTCCACCCCGTGATCATAGGGCACGGGCGCCTTGACGGCCACGACTCGAGTCCAGTCAGTAAATGAGCTGCGCCCCTCCATTTTCCTCTTTTTATGGGGAAGGCGCGAGCCGCCTCTTTACCACGATGTGATGCATGAGGGCGGGAACCGCCCCACGCATGACCCCCACGTCACGCACGACCCTCCATGTCGCGCATTCAACGCGGGTCGTGGGGAAGCGCAGCAAGCGAAGGAGTTACTGCGGTAAAACTCTGCCCCGCCTGCCCGCGCACCGTTCTGGGCCTAGCCCAACAACGCGTTGCGCTTATGGGTGACCCAGGCCCGGGGGCTCCAGTCGATGTACAAAACTGGGGGCCCTTTTTTACCCCTTTACTTGTGCACAGGCAGTCAGAGCCGCGCCCACAGCCACACTAAGTAGGGCAGAGGAGGGAAGCCAAAGGCACAAAACGGGGAAAGCAACGCCAAGACCAGAGACACAAAGAGCAAGAGGGCGAGGTGGACCCTTGCCGGGGGGGCCTCTGCAGCCCTGGCAAGAGCCTTGCCAGGCCAACTTGCCCAACGCCAGTAGAGCGCGCCACCCTGGAGCTCCAACACCATCAACCACATTGGAACCAAGGCTCGGGAGGCACCTCCATGGTGGCATGCAGATCTTTGTGAAGATCTTAAGCACACAAGATTAGATGAGGACTAGAAGACGACGATCCTCGGCAAGATCCTTGCCGAGGAAATCCACAAGACCCCCGGCAAGATCCTTGCCGGGGACGACCGCGATGCCATGGCAAGACCCTTGCCGGGGCCCCGATAAGACCCTTGTCGGGGCCCCGATAAGACCCTTGCCGAGGACACCTGCGGGGCCACAGCCAGACCCATGTCTGCCAAGACTCCACCACCGTTCCCATACAGCTGCCAGCCCAACCAGCTGGGCAGGCACCTGCGTGGCGACGCGCGGCCTCCAGGCCAACTCAGCAAGCACCTACGTGGTGGCATGCAGATCTTCATGAAGACTCTGCCACTGCGCCAGCCCAGCAGCCAACCAACGTGGCACTACAACACCTCATCAGCTCGGACGCGCGTCGGAGCCAGGCGGGGCGGCGACAGCTGGGACGAGCTTCCTTGCCGTCCCCGATAAAGCAAGAAGGGCACGTCGGCAGCGCATTAAATGCATTTGTCCGACGGTGCCAGAGGATAAGCTTTTACGCTGTATACCTTTCCACCTCCTGTGTGCCACTATGGCAACCCCTTTTGACTATAAAAGGAGGCCCGAGGCGTACTGGAGAAGGATTCGGATCTTTGGGACTACGCACGCACTGCAGCTAGTTCGAGAGCTCAAGAACACTCAAATATACACCAAAGCAGGACTAGGGTATTACGCATCCTTGCGGCCCGAACCTGGGTAAACGATCTTTGTGCTGGCTACCAGACCCGCTCTTTGCACAACCCCGCGCCTGCCAACCGTAGAAGGGATCGTAGTGATTCCATAGGTGTCGTTTCCATCGACACGTCGCAAAAAAGACAGCAATACTGGCACCGGAGACAATAACACTCTGGAGAATGCCGAAGACCCTGAGGCCCCCATCGTGCCAACATCCGAATAGGATGATTGGTAGGATGGGCATGTTAACTCCGAGGATCCGGTTGGGAACGAGGACTCGGAGGATAGTAACTACCAACCGATCTCCGAACAGGATGTGAGCCTCGGCGACGAAGACTTCATCGTACTGGAGGAACCCCTCGAGCAAGAGCGCTTTAAGCGCCGGCTAATCGCCACTGCGAGAAGCCTAAAAAAGAAGCAGCAGCAGCTTCAAGCCAAACAGAATGTACTCAATGGCAGGTGGACTAATGTCCTGGAAGCCGAGGAATACGGCCTCGAACGCCCAACCAAGAGTTACCCGAAGCGCAAGCTACTAGCACAATTTCACGACGAGGCCCTTGAGGCAATACTGCCAAAGTATAAAACTATTGATGAACCCGACCGACCATCATGTTTACGGGACAGACCGGCTACTTATGCCGAACACCAGCCCGCACCACCTCGCCGTCAAGGCAAGGAGGCAACGGCCCCGGGCTATACCTACGACCTACGCAAGGACCTGGACAATAGAGCTGGTCAAACAAGATCAATCTATGGATCAAGCGGCCGTTCTCCAACGTGAGAGGACGGCCGTCAGGCCTGGCGCGACAGGCAAAACCTCACTCAGGCCGAAAACCGCATACGGACTTCATCCGACCTGCGCCGCGACATCGCCCGATACAGAAGCGCTGCACACCCCCTATGCTCCACCGACGAGGTGATGGAGCACCAGTTCCCTGAAGGGTTTAAACCCGTGAACAAAAAATCATACGATGGTACGACGGATCCCGCAGTATGGATCGAAGATTTTCTTCTCCATGTTCACATGGCTCGCGGTGATGATCTCCATGCCATCAAATATCTCCCGCTCATATTAAAGGGACCAGCACGACACTAGTTAAACAGCCTCCCAGAAAACTCTATTGGCAGCTGGGAAGACTTGGAGGATGCCTTTAGAGACAACTTCCAAGGTACCTATGTTCGGCCTCCAGACGCCGATGACCTTAGTCACATAGTCCAGCAACCCGGAGAATCAGCCCGGAATCTCTGGACCAGGTTCTTACACTACAAAAAAAGACACATCCGTGACATTTTGGGCCAAACAAAAAATATTCTATCATACTTATGACACTTCTATGACGATAATTGTGACAAAACCCGGTATCATCATAGATGTGGTGTGGTCCTACTTCTATGACAAAAAATCATGACAGAAAATGGGGTTTTCGTCCTGGGCGAGCCGGAGACGCAGCTGCATGACATTCTTTGGGCCATCCATGATGGAAAAAACCGTGGTAGAAGCGAGGGCGAGGAAAATATCGGGGAGTTCCCGATTACGGTGGGTGGTCGGGGGCCGAGCGATGCGCGTTTCTCTTGTACGTATGCGCGTGTGTGCGAGGCGTTGGGCTCTAACTGAACCCGAGCGAGGCGTTGGGCTCTAACTGAACCCGAGCGAGGCGTTGGGCTCTAACTGAACCCGAGCGATTGCACTACAGGCTACACGTTACTGAACCCGAGCGATCGATCGATCCCTTGCTGTTAACTGAACCCGAGTGATTCCTTGGCTGCTGCTGCTAACTGAAGCCGATCGAACACTGCTGCCTCCTTCCCTTGATGAACAGTGAGTGTTACTGAGGGGGTTTGGATGAACAGTTCCCGGTGGGGGGTTGGATGAACAGGACCCCATGGTAGTAGAGGCTGTTGCCGCTGGATGAACAGTACCCCGATCGATCGAGCCGGTAGATGAACAAGACCTCGTGGAGGGCTGGATGAACAGGACCCCGTGGAGGGCTAGATGAACAGTAGCCGGTGGAGGGCTGGTTGAGCAGTAGCCGGTGGAGGAGCACGCGGTGGAGGCTGGATGAACAGGAGCCCGTGGACGAACAGTCGCAGGTGGAGGCTAGAGGAGGTCGACGGTGGATGAACAGGAGCCCGTGGAGGCTGGAGGAGGTCGACGGTGGAGATGAACAGTATCCCATGGAGTCACGTTTTGCGGTACGCCACACCCCTCCCGATGAACTGGACCCCCGTTTTGACCGTAGCGCTCAAACACAAGTCCGTTTCCTCCGTTTTGCGGTACGCCACACCCCTCCCGATCAACAGGACCCTGTTTCGACCGTAGGAGGTCTATTTCCTCTATTTTGCGGTACGCCACACCCCTCCCGATCAACGGGACCCTGTTTCAATTGTTTTGCGGTACGCCAGACCCCTCCCGATGAACAGGATCCCATTTCGATCATGGCCGGTCGAACACAAGGTCGTTTCCTCCGTTCTGCGGTACGCCAGGCCTCGTTTCCATCGCCTGTTCCGTCCAAGCCGGTTGGCTTCTGATGAACAGCATGCGTTCTGTTGCCTCCCGATGAACACGACGCATTTTGTTGCCTCCCCATGAACACGACGACGACGCAGTTTCTCCGTTCCGACCCAGCCATGTATACGAGCCCTGGCTGTACGTATGCACGAGTAGGCATTTGAGACCCCGCCCATATGTACGTATGTGGCCGTATTTACTTTCTTGCACCCTGGCCGCTGTACGTACGTGTACGTGCTACGTGCGCGCCTCTACTACGACACGTGCCCTTCCTTACACGGCCATGGTTCATCGCTGCAGCTTGTAGAAAGACCGATCGACCAGTATGTGCATACACGTTCGCGACCAGAATGACAACGCTACGTACGCTTTGACCGGGTGGGTCCCGACTGTCACGCACTTCCTTGCGTGCAAAGATGTAGCTGGTGGGTCCCAGTAGTCAGGGGGCGAATCATTTTTTGGTAATATGGACGCACTTCCTTGCGTGCGAAGATGTAGCTGGTGGGTCCCAGCAGTCAGGGGGGAAACGTTTTTTTTTTGCGAAATACGGTGGCCCGTCCGGTGGGTCCCTGCTGTCAGGTGGAGGGATAATTATTTTGCGCGTAATAAGGAGGCACGTCCTTGCTGCGGCCGTGGACCCAGCTGGCAGCCTCTCAACGTACAGTACTCTTCCGATGGAAGTCGTTCGTTGACCACATTGACCATGCCACGTCGAGAGCACCAAGGCGGTGGACGATGGTGAGGCCTAGGAAGGGAACGATGCGGAGCCGGGGAAGACGCGGCAGTGGATGCCCACGCGGAGAGGAGTGCGAGGGTTCACTGGTTCGGTTGCAGCGTGAGGCTGCCGTCGCCGCAGGGCCTGGCCAGCAGTGGGAGTAGTTGGGGGCGGTGAGTCCTTCGCGGCAGCACAGCCGGCCACGGGAGGCAAGAGCATGCGGTTGTTTGGACGGCTAGAGCAAGAAAATCGGAGGTTGAAGAAGCAGGACGACCGTTGGATGTTAACAATCCAACGGTCACTGGTGATAGAATCGTTTGTTGACTAAGTTGATAAAGCCCTCCGTCCCCGTCAACTTAGTAGGCCCACAAGTCAGCCTCCCACTATGGTGGGTCCCAGCTAGCAGGGGGAGTATTCATTTTTTTGTGCGTAATAAGGAGACACTTCCTTGCGTGCGAAGATATAGCTGGTGGGTCCGAGCTGTCAGCGGGAGTATTCATTCTTTTTGGCGTAATAAGGAGGTACTTGCTTGCGTGCGCCATGGACCATGTGGGTCCCAACTTTCAGCCTCTCCATGTACGTCCCTCTTTCGATGTTGTCATTTGTTGACAACGTTGACCACCCCGTGCCGAGAACACCAGCGCGATGGACGACGGCAAGACCCAGGAAGGGAATGACCCAGAGGCGGCGAAGCCACAGCAGTGGAGGGATGTGGGTGAGTCGAGGGATGGCCTGGCCAGCGGTGGGAGTAGTAGGGGGCGGTGAGGCCTACGCGGCAGCACAGCCGGCCATGGGAGGCGGGAGCAGGCGGTCCCGTCGGCGCTGGATTTGGCGGCTGGAGCAAGAATATCAGAGATTGAAGAAACACGACGGCCATTGGATTGACATCCAACGGTTACGTCTGCTAGAATCGTTTGTTGTCGTATATAATAAGTAAAAAAAATCTTGCATACACATCAACTTAATAGGCCCACAAGTCAGACCATTCCCTATTTTTTTTATAATTTAGATATAGCTCATTGCAATTTCTTATGCAATTTAGTGCAGTCCATTTTTTTGTTGGCCAGGGCCAGGGTTAAAAATTTAATGGAAATTTCGCATATTTCTGTGGGTTCCAAACTATTTTTAATACCGAAGTGTAGAGCCAGATTTAAAGTACTTTGAATATATATTTGAATTAGGTTAAAGCCTAGTGAAATTGGAATCTGAAAATGTGTAAAATTTCAAAAATTATAAAGTAATTGCCAATTTTTCATCTGTTTTTTTATATTTACAGCCATTTCATACTACTTTCAAGATTTGCAGGTGTCTTGAAAGAGTTGCAGCCCATCAGGGCATAGAAAAATTAGTAGGCCTGGACTGGGTATTCTTCAGAAAAAATAAACTAGGCTCATTTTTACAAACAAAAAATAGCTGGGCTGGTCATGTGGTGAACATAAAATATGAGCCTGGGCTAGACGGGCCATAGCCCAGTTGAAACCCTACTCCGTCTCAACAATAACAAAGAAAAAACTCCTCAAGTAGCTACGTCCCAGGTGTCAGCCGATCTTGTGCTGTTCTCTTGTCTATTGACTATATACGCTGACAATGTCGTGGGTCCCAGATGTGAGGAAACCACTAGCAGGAAGCATTTTCTTTTTCCATACGCTCACAATGGAGTATAGATGTATATAACAAAAAATGAGGAACTTCCTTGCGTCCGGCCATGACATGGTGGGCCCCTACTGTCATCCTCTCCACGTACAGTCCTCTGCCGATTCCTCTTGTTTGTTGACCATGTTGACAACACGAGAGGGCAGCGCCGCGGCGAGCGCAGCAAAGCACGCGGAGCACGACGGCGAGGCCTCGGAGGTCGGCGTTAATGATTTAGGAGACGGTGAGGCGGGGAAACGACATCTATGGGATCACAGGAATCCCTTCTACGGTTGGCGGGTGTTGGTGTCAAAACCGGCGGATCTCGGGTAGGGGGTCCCGAACTGTGCGTCTAAGGCGGATGGTAACAGGAGACAGGGGACACAATGTTTACCCAGGTTCGAGCCCTCTCGATGGAGGTAATACCCTACTTCCTGGTTGATTGATCTTGATGATATGAGTATTACAAGAGTTGATCTACCACGAGATCGTAGAGGCTAAACCCTAGAAGCTAGCCTATGGTATGATTGTTGTTGTCCTACGGACTAAACCCTCCGGTTTATATAGACACCGAAGGGAGCTAGGGTTACACAGAGTCGGTTACAAGGGAGGAGATCTACATATCCGTATTGCCAAGCTTGCCTTCCACGCCAAGGAGAGTCCCATCCGGACACGGGTCAAAGTCTTCAATCTTGTATCTTCATAGTCCAACAGTCCGGCCAACGGATATAGTCCGGCTGTCCGAGGACCCCCCCCCAATCCAGGACTCCCTCAGTAGCCCCTGAACCAGGCTTCAATGACGATGAGTCCGGCGCGCAGATTGTCCTCCTCCGAATACTCCATGGAAGATTTTGAACACAAGGATAGTGTCCGGCTCTGCAAAACAAGTTCCACATACTACCGTAGAGAGAATAATATTTCCAAAAATCTAATCTACTGACGACTTTTCATAACGTGACATCACACCACGGCCTTATCATTATTCGAACCGTTTTTCTCAATCAGCCTGCCACTGCACGTTTTGCGAGGCGATTTTATTGGCACGTCTTGTCGAAGCAGAGATCGTGTCCCCCTTATTACGGGATTCTCATCAATACAGATGTGGGTAACCCAATCGTGCCCGTTGGTATGACTCCTCGATTTTAGGCAAGTCCCAAACGGCCACGAGGAGGACGCTTGATATTCACCCTCTTTATAAAGAGGACAAGGCCTATCCTTTTTTCTTCTCGTACTCAATCGAATCCTTCCCCCGCCTCGAGTTTCAACACCCAAGGCTCAGGTCAGGCGCTTCGGACCTTCAACCATGTCTGCATCCAACATTCAAGGTCGGTGGATGCCCTCCTCTGTCACAGAGGAAGACATCAAGAAGCTAAGAGAGGCTAGGTATTTGACCGCAGAAATCTCGCACAGGCTACCTGCTCGAGGGCAGGTCATTCCCACTCCCGAACCCGGCGAGAGCGTCATATTCATCTCTCACATCCTCCGAGGGCTAGGCCTTGTTCTAGATCCCTTTGTTAGGGGGCTCATGTTCTATTACGGGCTGGATTTCCATCCTTCACATCTCGTCGTTCATCGTCATGTGTGAAGCCTTCCTCTGCATTACCCCACACTTCGGCTTATGGCTCAAGACCTTCAATGTGAAGCCGAAGATGATTGAGGGGCGACACGCAGAGTGCGGAGGTGCCGTAATAAGCAAAGGCGCCGATGTTCCATGGCCAAAGGGTTCCTGCCCGGAGGTGTCCAGTTTATGGCAACGGGAGTGGTTTTACATCACAGCCCCACGTGGTACTAAGTGGGTGGCCGCCCCTGCCTTTCGCTCGGGCCCCCCGCCACAACTGACGTCATGGATCAACAAGGGGCTGGACTGGGGGCCAGTAAATGATGTGCCGATATTGCAGAGTCGCATCCGAGATCTCTTCGAGGGAGATGTCAGCCTGGTCACGGTAATGCAAGTCATGCTAGTTCGTCGAGTCCTGCCTTGCAAACGTCGACCCCTCCGTATGTGGGAATTCAACCCGGAAGGACCGCGAGCTATTCAACACTTCCTCGGCATGACGCTCGAAGAGATGTACAAATAGTTCTTCGGACCACAAATAAGGTGTCCGAATACCACCGAGGATGCGGGCCTGAGCTGCAATCGTCCAGATACCCAAGTAAGTAGTCCTTCGGCCGAACACGTTGTCTTTTTATTTATCACAACATCATTTTGAAAAGTCGCTCTTTGACCAGGACTGGGTAAAAAAGGCGAAGATGATCAGGTGTTCGGCCCCCCTTCCCGAAGGCTCAGCAGATCCAGTACTAGCCAGAATGCTTGAGCTTGCGCCTTATCAAGCGTCCTCAGGGGAAGATAAAGGGGGAACAAAGAGGCTGAAACCGGGCCTCGCTCATTATTCATCCAAACCGAGGGAATTAGCGCCCCCGCGAAGGAGGATAACCGGGGAGAAGAATCTGAAATTCCCTCTCCCCAGGGAAGAAAGAGGACCGCCATTGAAGACTCGGAAACAATGGTTTCCAAACGAGGGAAGAAATCTTCGCCAGAGGGTCCTGCCTCGGAGGGTACCCTTGCCGCACAGTGCCCGCAAGGGGATCAGCCCTCCACCGAGCTGTAAGTAAACAAAAGTACTTAATAGTAAAAATATCCTGCTTTACTTCTGAGGACAATAACCGAAGCATATATCTTGTAATTCAGATCATAGCCCTTCTCGACAGAGTTCGTCTTTGGGGGATCTTCTTCCGGAGATGATGGAGAGCGAAACACCTCCCCATGCCTCCCCGCCTCATGAGGCGGGCGACCCTGAGGTGTCGTCACGGAGGATTTCTTCTGATCCGCCAAGGCCAGAGGGTAATCCTTCAGCCACCCGAAGTCTGGAGTATTCGGCTCCTACGGAGAGCAACAGAAAGAGGCCGGGACCATCCAATGCGTGACCCGGCGCACTGAAGGATCTTCTGGAGCAAGCGGCTATCTCAGAAGTGCATCGTACGCTAATGGGTATGGTGGTTGAGAGGATTTCATCCGCCGAAAGCGGGCTGCATGAAGCTTTTATGAGCCTACTGAGAGGCTTTGAGGTACGCAAAGTAGTATATGTTTTTGATGGTACTGCACGCGCTAGGTATGCCATATGCAGATAGTAGCCCCTAAGACTCTGGTTGCTGTCGAAAACGGCGGCAAACAGAGGATCATAGTCCCAGGTAGTAATCATGCCGCCTTCATGTGCAGGTGGCGGAAGGTCCAGTGGCTAGCCGGACTGGTGAGTTTGCCGAGCTGAAGCGGCAACTTGATGCGGCAGATGCCGACATCGTGCTTGTAAACAAGCGGCTCGACGAGGCACAGGGTATGTGATTTCTCCGGTGATCAACACATAGTAAGAGGAGCATGATGCTAGTATCTTTAATATGTTGCGACTGCAGATGGAGCTGCCGCCGTGGAGACCCTTCGGGCGGAACTTGCCCGAGCCAAGGAACAAGCCTGGAAGAGTGATGCGGCCGCTCTAAAGGCGGTCGAAGAGCTAAGAGCCGAACAGGCTGCGCATTGCCAAAGCAAGGATAAAATAGCCAAGATGGCCGTTGAGTTGAAAGATGCCGCCGATCGTGACGAGCTTCTTGAAAAGGAAAGCCGAGCGAAGGCGACGGACCTGGAGAAGGCCATGGTAGCAGCCAAGGAAGCCCGCTCTAATATCAGAGCAGCGAAGGAGGAGCTACGTCAAGCTGGAGATATCGCGGCTGGGAAGCCCTTTTTGTTGCGGACGAAGTTCGGAGATCTGAAGTATGCCCTTCTTGATCAATTATGGAGTTCTGCGGACGCATACGTGGATTTGGCAGCGAGTGCTGCTGATGCGGCCGAGTTTTTCGAAGATCAAAAAGATCGTGAAGTGGAAAAGTTGTTCTGGTCGCAGTTCAATGTTCCGGTGCGGCCGCTGCTGTTGAATGAGCGAATGACCGAGTGGGCCGAGGTCCATAGGTTGTCCGGGCTTGCCATGAGGTCCGTTGTGGATCATCTTTGGCCGGAAGGACCAAGGACGAATAGTTATTTTGGCTTAGTGCAACGATTCCTTGGTGTTGTGCCGCATATCGACGCTATGAAGAGCTCGTTGTGCATAGAGGATGCGCGGATGGCCCTTGCCCGTGTCAAGACATACTGGGCAGAGATGGAGGCCACCGCTATTGCAACCTAGAGTTCGGCCGTAGGCCGAGTATCGACCGAGCACTACTTTGAAGAAGTTCTCGAAGGCGCTCGTTTAATAGAGGCTCAGTGCTCGAAGAGTATCATGTTGTAGTGACATGTATCTCCATTGTAAGGACGATGTTATTTGAATTGTAAATGCTGTGTTTATACTTTTTCCTGAAAGTATTAATATGCCTCTTGTGCGGTCGTTTATGTATATATATATATATATGTCCTGAAATTTTGCAGTCGTCGGCTTCAGCCCCCACGCATATAATGTGGGGGTGTTCGCAAAAGCGCGTCCTCACACTTGATCCAACGTCTTGGTCCATTAAGGAGGTGGTAGTGCGGCGAACGAGGCAATCAGACTATCTTGCTTTAACACTTTCACTTGACCATAGGAGTTTGACAGTGGGGCTACTATATAGCCCCTGGTATTTCCGCACTCATCCGAATTCGGGGCGCGTACGTACATGACCGGGAAAACCGGCCCTTCGTTAATGCGGAGGAATCCCAAAGATTCCGTAAAGTCATCGAGTGGTTGACCAGTCTCGCGCTTTATCATGACAATCAGTTTTCGGCTTTCTCTACTGAGGTGCTCGTCCGGATGAACCAGGGCACAATCGCAGTAGTTCTCCCGGTGCCACCTTAGCTGATAGAGCGGAACGTAAGGTAGCAAAACACGGGAGCCTGGCAAACCCAACATTTGACCAAAGACATGATTCGGAGCTGATGCATATAAGGCCAAACTCGCGAAGCCGAACACTCCCTAAGGTATTTGGTCTTTATAACATATGCCGGGCTGAGCAATGCCCTTGATAATGAACCCCAAGTGTCCAGGTAAGTGCAATGTTCTGACATGGCGAAATGCCAATAACGTCAGCATCCTTCTCGGTTATACTAAGTATCCGGAGGATGTGAAGCAACAAAAGACAGTAAAAAAGGATTACGCAGGGTCTTAATCTAAAAAGAAACCTGTGAGCGGTTCCCTGCTGCACGTCTGCGCCTGTGTCTCCGTTGTGCCGTATCCTAGAAGGGTGTAGCATGATTGTCATCTGTAAAAGAGAAGAACTTATGTGAAAGTTATCATGCGAAAAATTGGTTATTCTCAATAAACCATTAAAATTCAAGGTAAGTAAAGTTGAGCCGAACTAGTCCTTTTTACACGCGGGAAGCCCCTGGTACCGCCTATGGGAATATAATCAGCAAACCGATCTCAGGTATATCTAGGCTGTTACAGCTAGTGATGCGTCGGACTCGTCTAGCCGTGTCCGCGGTCTTGACGATCGATCATTTATTCTGGTTGGGGAGGCCGTCTACTGTTCGGCTGTTAAAGTCACCGCACGTTCTTCCGCGCGTAAGGAACGCTCAATATTTCCACTAACTATGATGGTGCCGCATGTACCGGGCATCTTAAGCTTAAGAGAAGTGTAATGCAGTACTGCATTAAAACAAGCGAAAGTTGTTCTTCCGAGTAGTGCTTGATAGCCGCTTCGGAATGGAGCGATGTCGAAGGTTAACTTTTCACTTCGGAAGTTGTCGGGTGAACCGAATACAACCTCTAGTACTAGAGAGCCCGTACAGCGGGCCTCTGGGCCTAGTATTACCCCCTTAAAGGTAGTAGTACTTCGGCAGATTCTTGTCGGGTCTATCCCCATTTTGCGGACTGTGTCCTGATAAATCAGATTCAGGCTACTGCCGCCATCCATGAGGACTTGGGTGAGATGGTATCCGTCGATAATTGGGTCTAGCACCAAGGCAGCCAATCCTCCATGCCAGATACTTGTCAGGTGATCCCTGCAATCAAGGGTGATTGGGCGGGCCGACCAAGGGTTGAACTTGGGGGTGACGGGCTCTACGGCGCATGTGTTTTGGAGTGCATGTTTGCCCTTTCTTTCTGTTACGTGAATCATGTTCACTATTTTGCCCTCTGGTGGGAATTTTTTTTGTCCCCCAGTGCTTTGCTGACAAGGCTCATCCTGTTCTTCACTTGGTGTCTCCCTCCCCTTGTGTTCAGCGTTTAGCTTGCCGGCCTACTTAAAGACCCAGCATTCTGTGTGGGTGTGATTCGCAGGTTTGTCGGAGGTGCCGTGAATCTGACATAATTTGTCTAGAATCTTGTTGAGACTGGACGGTCCATCTCTGTTGCCTTTGAAAGGCTTCCTCCGCTGACCAGGTAGAGAGCCCCTAAATCCGGCGTTTACCGCCGTGTTGGCTGGGCTGTCTTCGTTATTTCGACGCTTGCTTTTATTGCGTCGTGGTTTTCCATTACCGTCCCTGACTTCAGATGTGCCTGGGTCGCTGGTGCCACTATGAGCCAGCCTGCTATCTTCGCCCACGCAAAAGCAGGTCATGAGGCTTGTTAAGGCTGCCATTGTCCTTGGTTTTTCTTGACTGAGGTGTCTGGCAAGCCATTCCTCGCGACCACTGTGTTTGAAAGCTGCTAAGGCTTCGGCGTCCGGGCAGTCAATGATTTGATTCTTCTTAGTGAGAAATCTGTTCCAAAGCTTTCGGGCTGACTCTCCAGGCTGTTGAATTATGTGACTTAAATCGTCTGCGTCCGGAGGTCGGACATAAGTCCCTTGAAAATTGGCCCTAAAAGCATCCTCAAGCTCCTCCCAACTTCCTATTGAATTTTCAGGGAGGCTCTTCAGCCAGTGCCGAGCTGGTCCTTTCAGCTTGAGGGGTAGGTATTTAATGGCGTGGAGATCGTCTCCGCGAGCCATGTGGATATGGAGGATGAAGTCCTCAATCCAGACCCCAGGGTCTATCGTTCCGTCGTATGCCTCTATGTTCACGGGCTTGAATCCCTCTGGAAATTCATGATCCAGTACCTCATCGGTAAAGCATACGGGGTGTGCGGCACCCCTGTATTTGGATGTATCGTGGCGTTCGGACGGTTGTAGTATTCGGTTTTGATTTTGTGCCAGAGCGCGCTTCCTAGATCCATAGATGGACCTAGTCATACCGGATTTTTGGCGCAAGTCCTCACGTAAATCATGTGTCGACTTATGTGCGGCCCCGTTAGCCGCCCTATCGCGGCCACGAGGTGGTCGATCCGGCTGATCGGCCGTTTTATTCTTCGGCTGTATAGGCTCTACGGCCTCATCGTCGAACTCAGGCAACAGCTTGCGCTTTGGATAGCTCTTTGTATGGCAGCTACCACCATACTTTTCTTCAGTGTCGAGCACTTTGTTCCATCTACGGTTGAGTGTATTCTGCGCGGCCTTAAGCCTTTGCTTCTGCTTCTTCAGACTCCTCGCGGTGGCAATGAGCCTTCTACGGAGGTTCTCTTGTTCCAAGTGTCTTTTCGGGATGATGTGTGCATCCTCGTCCGGACTGTTTTCCTCTCCGGAGGGTGGTTGATGAGCTTTATCCTCGGCGTCGCCGTGTTCGGACAGCGGATCTGTACTATGTTCTCCGTTTGCTGGTTCATCCTACTCTATCGCTGGGTCAATGTGGTCGTCGTTTCCTCTGGAGTCGACCGGGGTGTTATTTTCTCTTGCGCTGTTATCGCTGTTTTTGCCGAGGCGGGATTTGGAGCGGCGCCTGCGCCGTCACTTTGGTTGCTTCTCGAGGGAGCCATCCTTCGCTGCATCCTTCCGTTCCTCGTCATTGTTTTCTTTGGGTGTATCCACCATATATATATATCGTGTGATGAGGTGGCTGTCCAGCGCCCTGTAGGCGGTGGTTCCTGATCGTCTCCTGCATCGTCGTCCATACCGTCGATGTCTTTGGAGTCGAAATTGAGCATGTCGGTTAAATCGTCGACAGTGTCCACTAAGTGGGTGGCGGGTGGGGCACGAATTTCTTCGTCATCCGCATCCCATTCTAGCCGGACATAGTTCGGCCAAGGGTCTCCCGACAGGGAGAGAGACTTCAGCGAATTTAGTACGTCGCCAAAAGGTGAGTGCTGAAAGATATCCGCGGAGGTAAACTCCATGATCGGTGCCCAACTAGATTTGATGGGCACGGACACAAGCGGCTCGGAGTCCGTGGCCGGGGACGAATCCAACGGTTCGGCAACACGGGTCTCGTAGGAGGTGAAGTTAGTATTCGGCTCTATCACCACTGAGAGTGCGGCCTTCGTGGCGGGGTCTATCTACCCGTCCTCCGATGGCACAATTTGTTCCGGATTAAGGGCCGGAGTAGTTGCAGTTGTGATCTCCCGAACACTGTCCGACGGCAGAGCTAAATCATGCTCGTCGTGATCGTGCGACGCACCTGACATGGGCTCGAATCCGTCGAAGATCAAGTCTCCGCGGATGTCGGCAGTGTAGTTCAAGTTTCCAAATCTGACCTGATGGCCAGGGGCGTAGATCTCGATCTGCTCCAGATGGCCAAGCGAATTGGCCCGCAGTACGAAGCCACCGAATACGAAGATCTATCCGGGGAGGAAAACCTCACCCTGGATCGCATCGTTGCCGATGATTGAAGGAGCCAGCAAGCCTTACGGTGACGGCACAGTGGAACTCTCAATGAAAGCACCAATGTCGGTGTCAAAACCGGCGGATCTTGCGTAGGGGGTCCCGAACTGTTCGTCTAAGGCGGATGGTAACAGGAGATAGGGGACACAATGTTTACCCAGGTTCGGGCCCTCTCGATGGAGGTAATACCCTACTTCCTGCTTGATTGATCTTGATGATATGAGTATTACAAGAGTTGATCTACCACGAGATCATAGAGGCTAAACCCTAGAATCTAGCCTATGGTATGATTGTTGTTGTCCTACGGACTAAACCCTCCGGTTTATATAGACACCGGAGGGAGCTAGGGTTACATAGAGTCGGTTACAAGGGAGGTGATCTACATATCCGTATTGCCAAGCTTGCCTTCCACGCCAAGGAGAGTCCCATCCGGACACGGGTCGAAGTGTTCAATCTTGTATCTTCATAGTCCAACTGTCCGGCCAAAGGATATAGTCCGGCTGTCCGAGGACCCCCCAATCCAGGACTCCCTCAGCGGGCGCGAGGGTCGTGAGAAGAGCAGGTTTAGTAGATAGCACAAAGATCGTTTACCCAGGTTCGGGCCGCGAGGATGACCCTAGTCCTTCTTTGGTGTGTATTTCCGAGTGTTCTTGAGCTCTCGAACTACCTACGGTGGCTACGTAGTTCCAAAAAGCCGAATCCTTCTCCTGGTCGCCTCGGGCCTCCTTTTATAGGGAAAAGGGGTTGCCAGAGTGGCACACAGGAGGTGGAAAGGTCTACATTAGATGAGTCTATCCTCTGGCACCGTCGGACAAACGCATTTAATGCGCTGCGGATGTGCCCCTCTCACTTTATCGGGGACGGCAAGGAAGCACGTCCCAGCTGTCGCCGCCTCGCCTGGCTTCGACACGTGTCCGAGCTGACGGGGCGTCGCGGCGCCATGTTGGCTAGCTGCTGGGCTGGCGCGGTGGTGGAGCCTTCACGAAGATCTGCATGCCACCACGCAGGTGCTTGCTGGGTCGGTGTAGAGGCCGCCCGTCGCCACGCAGGTGCGTGCCCAGCTGGGCGAGCTAGCAGCTGCATGGGAACGGCGGTGGCATCTTGGCAGACGTGGGCCTGGCTGCGGCCCCGCTGGTGTCCTCGGCAAGGGTCTTGTCGGGGGTCTTGTAAATTTCTTCGGCAAGGATCTCGCTGAGGGTCATCGTCTTCTGGTCCTCATCTGATCTTGCGTATTCATGATCTTGACAATGATCTGCATGCCACCACGGAGGTGCCTCCCGAGCCTTGGTTCCAATGTAGTTGTTGGCGGTGTTTGGAACTCCTGGGCTCAAGGGTGGCTCGCTCCGCTGGTGTTGGGCCAGTTGCCCCGGCAAGGCACTTGCTGGGGTCGCGGAGGTCGGCCCGGCAAGGGTCTTGCCGGGGGAGTCCACCTCACCCCTTTGCTCTTTGTGTCTCTGGTCTTGGCGTTGCCTTGTTTGTCTCGTGCTTCGGTTTCCCTCCGGCTTCCCTCCTCTGCCTTGTTAAGTGTGGCCGCGGACGCAGCTCTGACTGCCCGTGCACAAGTAAAGTGGTCAAAAGGAGAGCCCCTACGTTTGTACACCAACAGGAGCCCCCGGGCCTGAGCCACACATAAGTGCGATGTGTTGTTGGGCTAGGCCTAGAACGGTGCATGGGCAGGTGGGGCGGATTTTACCGCAATAACTTTTCGTCTGCTGTGCTTCTCCATGACCTGTGTTGAACGCGCGACGTGGAGGGTCGTGCGTGACGTGGGGGTCATGCGTGGGGCGGTCTCCGCACGCATGCATCACATTGCAGTTAATGGGAAAAGAGGCAGCCCACGCCTTCCCCGTAAAAAGGAATAACCGCGGGTGCGCTGCTCATTTACACCCTGCGCCTTCTCCAATCTTGGAACCGCCGTCCCCTTCTTCCTCCCTCTCGCTCTTTTGCCCCCTCTCGCCGCCGCCGCACCTATGTCCTCCTCAACCGCCATGGCGCCCAAAACCAGCAGAGGCAAGGGGGCGGCCAAGGATGCCGGGGAGAAGGAGCCGCCGGAGAGCGAGTTGGCGGTGCGGCGGATGCAGCACGCCTACTTTCCGTCGACGGTCGAGGCGGTCGAACTCCGGGACTACTTCAAACACCTGTGGGGGTGCATGACGGGGGGCGAGACGACGGGGCATCCGGCCACGCGCGTCATCGCCGCCGCTTTCGCCAAAGCCGGCCCAAATCGGTATCCATTCTTCGTCGATTACTTCTCCTGCAGCCTCTGCCCCCCCCCCCCTTCTCTGATTTCTTCAATGGCGTCATGCACACCTACGGCTTCCACCTTCTGGATTTTACTCCAAATGTCATGGCGTGCATGGCTCTTTTTGCGCACCTCTGCAAGGGTTTCGCCGGGGTGCATCCCAACACGGCGCTCTTCCGCCACTACTTCTTCCCTCGGATCCAAAAGGGGGGCGCCATTTCCGGTTGCGTCGCCTGGATCCCAAGGTCCAAGGGGACATACCCGGAGGGCACTCAGAAGGAGAGGTGGGAGGAGTGGCGGGGCCGGTGGTGCTGGATTGAGGAAGATGATCCACAAGATTTCTGCCGGGTTCGCCAGGCGCCGCCGGTTCGTCGAAATGACTGGAGCAATGTCGACGCCGACGACGCGAAGCTCACGATTGCCACCACCAGGATTCTCCGCCTCGCCGAGGCCGGGCTCACCCTTAAGATGATCGGGGCGGATTTCATCCGCCGCCGAATCGCTCCGTTGCATAACAAGGGGAGGCCGGCCTGGCTCTTTACGAACGCGGCCGACATCATGAGGCTTCGCCCCGGCCTCGACCACAACTTCACGGTGATGGGGCACACCCACTTCTGCCAGCGGCTCTTCCAGCTCGACGTGAACCACGACGGCAAGGTCGAGCGGTCCGACAAGGCTGCCAAAACTGGCAAGGTCGCCAAGGGGCCCTTGTTCGGGTTACCAGCGGGGGTGGTCCTGCTGAGCAATAACTCGCGCCGAAACGACATCATCGCCATGATGCCGGAGTTCAACGCGCACAGCCTCGTCTCAACTTGGGCCGAGCCACCGGAGGATCAAGTGCAGGAATTTTTTGACACCTTGGAGGAGAAGTACGTCAGCGCCGAGCCGTGGCTCGTCCAGGACACCACCCAGGCGGAGCTGGACTACATCGCCGCCAGGGCAGCGGAGGCGGAGCTCGCGAGGGAGACCGGGAGCGCCGACGGTGTGGAGGACAAGGCCACGGCGGAGGCGGAGGAAAAGGAGCTCGCCAAGTGGGCGGAGGCCGCTAGGGAGGCCAGCAGTGCCGTCACTGGGGCCCCGCTCATCGAAGATTTGGTCGACGAGCTGTCAGAGGAGGAGGTCGAGACTGTCGACCCCCCGGCAACAGGGAGAGGGCAAGTCCTGCGGCAGGCCAGCTCTGGCGAGCCGGTCCGGCCTGGCAGGGCCGTGCAGCCACAGCAAACCCAGGGGGCGTTCGTGCGCCAGACGAGGGCCGCAGCGGCGAGGAAAGTGGTGAAATCCGCGGTGGTGAAGAAGAAGGCAACTGCCTCTGCTTCGTCCAAGCGTCCATGGACCCCATCTGCTTCCCCTCCTCCCGCAGATGACGACGCGAAGGTTGTCTTCAATTTTGGGTCCCTCAGCCCAAGGAGGAAGAGGAAGGCAATAGAGGAGGAGGTGGACGATGAGTAAGTATCTTGTTCCCTTTTTCTTGCCATCCCTGCCTCCTCAAACCGTGCCGCTTATCTTGATTTGTTTCTTTCATTGCAGGGACACTGAGACACTGGCCCAGAGGGTGAAGAGGGCCAGGGCTTCGACAAGCAGCCAGCCCCCGGCAGGTACTTCTGGTACACCGCTGGTGGTGTTGAGCAGCCCGGATAGCAGCCCCCGGCACATCCCCCAGCATAAGCTCATCACTCAGCCCTCGTCGATGTGTGTCGGGGGTACGATCCTTTGGCGCTGACCTTGTCGTGGTTGCAGGAGGAGGGCAGCAGCAGGACGAGCCACCGAGGGCTACCCCCAACATGCCGCCCCCATCGACCACACCGCCCCAAGGGGCGTCCTCGGCAAGGGCGCCAGGCACCGAGCCCATGCACACGGAGGAGGAGGAGGCAAACTCAGGCGCTGGTGGCTTCGCCTCAGTGCCAGATGTTGGCGGGGAGGGGGCCTCTTCTTCCCAGCCCGGCACGGGTAAGTCACTCGCTTTCCGTCCCTGTTCTTTTTCTGTTCTTTCTGAATCTTGGTCTCGTCTTTGCCTCATCCCCTTCTCGGTATCCAGATCCTCCCTCGGCGGACCGGGAGGACATAGACACCGTCATCGAGGACGTCGCCAAAGATGCCGCGGCGGAGGCCGAGAAGATCGCCACCGAGGAGGCCGCTAAGGATGCTGCTGAGGGCGCCGCCAAGGGGTCCGCTGGGGAACCCGGCAGGGCTGCCGCCGAGGAGGCCGGCAAGGGGCCTGTCGGGGAGGCCGGCAAGGCCACTGCCGAGGAGGAGGTGGTTGACGACCAACCCTCCTCCTCCGCTGCCTCTGGCTCCGGTGGGTATCTGAAGGTGAGTGATGACCTGTTCGTCCACCTCCCAGGGACGCCGAGCACCGGGGCGCCCGTCGAGGGGGAGGTGTTTGACGATGAAGTGCTCGCCGCCGCCGGGCTTGAGGTTGTTGATGAGTCGAGCATTGGTGGCAGCGGTTCCCAGGAAGAGCGGCTCCTCCGGGCCATGAGTGCCAATTTCCAGAAGCTCCGGGCGCTTCACCGTGCCCGCCTGGACAAGGCCAAGTCCAGGATGGTGTGGTGGACAAGGCGGAGGCGGACCTCGACGGGCCTGTCACCGAGGCGCAGGCTTGGTTCCGCTAGGCCCACAAGGACCTGAAGGCCGCCCAGGATGCGCTGGCTGAGTGCGACCTGGCGCTCTTCATGAAGTAGGCCGACGTCGAGAAGACCCAGGAACTGGCGAAGCAGGAGGCCGCTCAGGCCGAGGCCGCTCGGCAGCAGCAGCAGCAGGCTGCGCTAAACTCCCATGAGGAGGACCTTGCCGCGCACAAAAAAAGGCTCGCCGCAACGCTCCATGGCAAGGACGAGGAGGTGGAGAAGCTTGTCGTGCAGCGGACCCAGGAGCTGGAGCAGAGGCACAAGGAGGCACACGATGCCCAGGCTCTGGCTCACACCGGCAAGGTAAAAGAGCTGGAGGTGGAGCGGGACGGGCTAAAGGATCAGGCCCTGAAGCTGGACAAAGAGAAGGACACACTCAACGGTGCCCTGGTGGAGGCGCAGGGCGCAGTCCTCGGCAAGGCTGAGCAGCTCTCCAAGGCCAATGACTCCATCAAAGATCTGAAGCTAAAGCTGGAGGGTCTTGAGAGGACGCTCTCGGAGGCCAAGGCCCGGGAGGGGACCCTGGCCAAGGATCTGGAGGCCGAGAAGCAGCTGCGGAAGAATGAAGCCACCAACCACAAGGATTTTTTGGAGGGCGAGAACCGCTGGATTGGCCGCCTCGAAGATGTCGCCGGCAGGATCACCACGCATCTAGCCACCATGGGGATGCCAAATGTGAAGTACACCCCGGAGCACAATGCGAGCCCCAACGCCGAGCTGACCCTGTTCTTCGAGGGTGTTCTCGGAGCCCTGGAGCATTTTTGCTCCACCAGGGCGACTTTCCTGGCCAATGAGGCCCAAAGGCTTTGCCGGGGTGCCATGACCAAGGTTCTCACCAAGGTGGCATCCTGGAATCCCAACCTCGACTTTGACGCTGCGCTGGAGAGCTTGCCGGAGGATGTGGACCTCGCGCCGCTCAAGGAGCGTATCGAGCCCGTCATCAGCCGCATCGATGGAGTCCAGAGGGTAGAGGGCCAGCGCCGGGACTAGGCACCCCGTTTCTTATTGCTGCTGCAAGTTCATTACCAAGACAATTTTTATCTCTAGTTAGAACTGCGGCAACAAGTGATGTAATATAACTCTGCGGTACTTCTAAATTGATGCATATTATTTTCCTGTTCAATGTCTCTCTCTGTATGTCCACCCTATGTTTCCTTGGGTAGGCTGGCCGGCGCGTAAACCCAGGCCGCGGCGCCTCGAGGACGGATCCTCGATAGCATCCCGGGTGTGCTTGCTGCCAGGCAAACCACCTTACCACTCTCAACGCGGCCACTCGAACTGTCGAGCTTGACTCGAGTCAGAATCGAGAGCGTTGCCAATTGCGGAAGGCAACCGTGCCGTTCTCGACGCGGCCGCTTAAGCTGTTGAGCGGACTCGAAATAGAGTAAGGGCGTTGCCAATAGCGGAATGGCCCCATTGCGTGCATGTTTTCCATACAAAGAACGAGATCTCCGAGGGGAATAACCTTATATAAAAAGGAAATATTTAAAGTTCGGCATGACTTAGCTTTCCTGTCGCCGCACTGGCGCCCTTCACGCTTGCAGGCGGCGCCGTTCTCTTGGCCGTCTTCTTCTATAGAAGAAGCCATGGCCACGAGGAACTGCTAAGCTGGCTGCTAAACCAGATTATCACAACTGCGCCATTCCCCTACCTAGCGCGCCAAAGATGTCGGGGAAACGACATCTATGGGATCACTGGAATCCCTTCTACGATTGGAGGGTGCGGGGTTGTGAGAAGAGCAGGTTTAGGAGCTATCACAAAGATCGTTTACCCAGGTTCAGGCCGCGAGGATGCGTAATACCCTAGTCCTGCTTTGGTGTGTATTTCCGAGTGTTCTTGAGCTCTCGAACTACCTTGGGTGGCTGCGTAGTTCCAAAAAGCTGAATCCTTCTCCTGGTCGCCTCGGGCCTCCTTTTATAGGGAAAAGGGGTTGCCACAGTGGCACATAGGAGGTGGAAAGGTCTACAGTAGATGAGTCTATCCTCTGGCACCGTCCGACAAACGCATTTAATGCGCTGCCGATGTGCCCCTCTCACTTTATCGGGGACGGCAAGGAAGCGTGTCCCAGCTGTCGCCGCCTCGCCTGGCTTCGACACGTGTCCGAGCTGACGGGGCGTCACGGCGCCACGTTGGCTGGCTGCTGGGCTGGCGCGGTGGTGGATCCTTCACGAAGATCTGCATGCCACCACGCAGGTGCTTGCTGGGTCGGTGTAGAGGCCGCCCGTCGCCACGCAGGTGCGTGCCCAGCTGGGCGAGCTAGCAGCTGCATGGGAACAGCGGTGGCATCTTGGCAGACGTGGGCCTGGCTGCGGCCCCGCTGGTGTCCTCGGCAAGGGTCTTGTCGGGGCCCCGGCAAGGGTCTTGCCGTGGCGTCGTGGTCGTCCCCGGCAAGGATCTTGCCGGGGGTCTTGTGGATTTCTTCGGCAAGGATCTCGCCGAGGGTCATCATCTTCTAGTCCTCATCTGATCTTGCGTATTCATGATCTTGACAAAGATCTGCATGCCACCACGGAGGTGCCTCCCGAGCCTTGGTTCCAATGTAGTTGTTGGCGGTGTTTGGAACTCCTGGGTTCAAGGGTGGCTCGCTCCGCTGGTGTTGGGCCAGTTGCCCCGGCAAGGCTCTTGCCAGAGCCGCAGAGGTCGCCCCGGCAAGGGTCTTGCCGGTTCCAATCTTGTTGCTAGTGTAGTAAGATATGACGCTAACAAATGATGTTGTGTGCATGTCAACTATATGAACAGTAATGTAACATAGTACCGCTTTTTTGACTGTCCGGTTGAGAATGAATGGTGAGATCAATGTTAATAGAACTAGGTCTACAGCGCACGGAGAGTACGGTGCTACAGTACTCCACAAAAAATGTACCATATGAAGCACGACGACTCAGTGTTAGGCAGGGTGTATGAAGGGTGCACGGGATGGGAGCAAAAGTTCGCTTCTCGACCCAATTTTGGGTGTTTTGCCGAGTGCATGAAGGGTTCATGAGTCCACACTAGTAGGTTAACACAAATACACGAAGAGGGAACAACTATATATGAGAATGCAACCAAACACACACACACACGCTTTGTGCTATAGTGACTGATCTGCACCGTCTGAGTTTGATCCAACGGTCATGTTGCAAGACATGGACATGCCCATGCAGAGGACGCCTAAACACCACTGAAGTCCCTCTGCCTCTCGAGGCGCACGACGTTGGTGATGCAGGGTGCAACGTCCCACAGAGCCCGCTCCCGGTCGACGGGAGCCAGCTCGTCAAAGACAGCGTCCAATGGCACGAATGGATTCCGGTGACGGAGCCCTGAGAGGATTCGCCCGGCAACGGCGACGGCAGCCCGCAACCCCTCCTTGTCCAGCTCCGCCCCCACCATCGCGCGGAGACGGCTCAGCTCCTCGGAGATATAGGTGAAGAAGGAGACCAGGTCAGGAAGTCACAGCTCGTTGAAGTCGACGGGGTGGTCGAACGGGTTTAGCTCGACAGCCGGCATGGTCGCGCTGGCACGACGGTAGGCATCGCATAGCCGCAACACGTGCGTGGCAACTTGGTCCACCAAGTGGCTGAGGCGATCCTAGACCTCGTCACGATCGGCCCGCTCGTGCTCCAGCCGGCTCCCCTGACGGCCTATCGTATCTCCCGCTTTCTGCAGCAACGCCACCGATGCCTCGAGCATCTTTGTGGTGGACGGCTGCCGCTTTTGAAGCTCCGTGAACTCCCGCACATAACGGCGGAGCATGGCACTCCTCTCCTCCTTGAGCTCACGGAGCTCCACGTCCTTGGTCCTGAGCTCCGCATCCTTGGCCTCGAGCTCCTGTGTCAGGCGCCTCACCTCAGACTCCGTGATCTGTTGCGCCGCCATGGCACCAGGTAGAAGCAATGGGGAGAGGAAGCAAAGGGGCCGAAACAGCTGAAAGGCAATGCAATCTACGGGAAGGCGGAGGGAGCCAGCCGAGGAGCAGGGAATCTTTAGGTTTTCACCATGGGAAAACACCAGTCGATGACTTCTCACATCAGGGAGCAGTGGGTTTTACAGGCGGAGTCATCATGACTAATTACTGCCGTGCCTGCTCCCATCAATCAAAAAATTAAAAATCCTGCCGCGCCTGCTCCTGTCAATCAAAAAATTAAAAATCCTGCAGCGCCTGCCGCACCCAAAGACTAGAGCAATGCCGCGGTGGATATTTAAATTTACCTGCCGGCAAGGAGATAAAAAAAGGGTGAAAAAACAAATGTGGTGGTGGCCTAGCAAATCGGACGCACTAGCCTAACTAGCTGGCCATCGTGCTTCACTGATGTACTCGGCAGGAAAGGTGGTCTTTCGTGATTTGATGACTCATTTACTTCCTTCGGCGCTATGACTGAGGAGGACCCAGAAAACGCACGGTAGGGCGTCCCACGTCTCGACAAGGAAGAATATATGCGTGCACCACCCAGGAGGACCCCGAAACCGCGCGTTAGGGTGTGCCACGTCTCGGCACGGAGGAAAAATGTGCGTGTAAAAATATACTGTATCAGACGTAGTAGTACCTATGGTTCGACCTTGGGACCCAGCCAGTCGGTCGAAAACACCCCACTAGCCACACAGCTTCATCTTGCTAACGTGGCACGAAGGATAGGTGTGGTTAGCTCCGTCTCGACCAGCCACAACGTCTCTTGTTCTAGGCAATTCTTCTATTTTCCAAGCTTTTTTTAGTTATAATAACACCGCGGCAAGCTAGCGCCGCTCTTCGTGTGTGCCCGTGCGTCTAAAGGTTAGATGATGGAGAGGAGAGAGAGATCGCAGACCTGGGACCCACCAGGAAGTGAGTCAACGGTCATGCACGTGTTTATGAGGCACTCCCTCTACTATACTCAACGTAATACTGTATAAAATCAAGTTATGGGACAAAGCCAACAACCGTTGTTGTTTCAGGCTATCGACTTACGCTTTGTAGTCTAGGTTGCTAGTTCGAATCTCGTATTTCAGATTTGTTAGTTTTAGGTCCAAATTTGATTAATGACAAGTGGGACCCCCGTGTGTTGTTCTGATATTTCAGTGTAGGATGGTTTTTTTGAACAAACATTTTGCATGGTTAGACAAGTAACGGCACGAGTTACACGTATTTTGCAAGTTTACGAACAAAAATGACAGCGGCATAGAATATCACATCCACCCCGCAGCTTAGATGCTATGGTGATACGAGTTTTCACATCGTTGGAACTGAGATTCAATGGCTTGGGAGTAGTCTTTGTAATTATTTGCAATTTCCAAACTCTCCAAGGGTTTTTTGCAAATAAAACATTTAGGCCTCGTGTGTGCTGCTGCATCTTGGATCCAATGGCTCCCCGTTGCTCATATTAGGTGCTCCCCGTAGCTTAATTAGCCGATACAGTGATACGAGCATCTAGGTCGTATGATCTGTGATCAGATGCCACATGCATAGTACTTGTACTTTCTGCGCAATTCCCAAACTCTCTCAGGCGTATATTGCAAAAACATTCAAACCTACTACAGTGAGCGATTAGATCTCCGTGAACTCGTATCACCATAGAATCTACAGTGCGGGGGCACCTCATATTCTCCCGTGCGAGAAAACATCAGGTGCTCTCGCAGCTTGGACGCTACGATGATACGAGCTTTGAGGTCGTTTGATCTGAGATCCAATGGCATCTGAGCAGTCTTTGTGCTTGTAAGTAGTGGCCAAACTCTTTGGGAGCTTTTTGCAAAAAAACATTCGAACCACCGAGGAGTTGTTGGGTCACAAATCCAACGGCTCCGAAGAGCTTGTATCACCAAAGAATCTAAGGTGTGGTAGCACATGATATTCTTACATACAAGAGAATATGATGTCCTCCTTCATCTTAGATGCTACGGTGATGCGAGCTTCGAGGTCGTTGGATATGGGATCCAAGGGCATCTGAGTAGTTTTCGTACAAATTGTGTGCAATTCTCAAACTCATCAAGGTTTCCTGTAAAAATATTAAGACATCCTGTGAGCTCCTATATCTCAGATCTACAAGCTCCAAGGAACTCGTATCAGTATATAGCATCTAAGGTGTGGGGGCACATGATATTCTCTCGGGGAGGAGGGGGTGCAGAACCAATCGGTGTTTGGGAGGGTGGGGACAAATATAATCTAAACAATCCTAAACACAGCTTCACAATTTTATCTAAGGTCGAGGGGTTAACCCCCGACAATCTACATAGCTCCGCCTAAACATAACATTTGCATGTACTGTAGCACTAGACTTAATATTCATATTTCAGTTTCCTGTTCATTTTGAATATTGAATTGAGGACCATGCATGTCTTACATTTTACTCCCTTCGTTCCTAAATATTAGTCTTTTTATAGATTTCAAATGGACTGCCACATATGGATGTATATAGACATATTTCAGAGTGTAGATTCACTCATTTTGCTCCGTATGTAGTCACTTGTTGAAATATCTAAAATACTAATATTTAGGAACAGAAGGAGTATTTTTTAATTCGTGTCATACATGCATGATTTGGAAAAATAGATGCACTATACTTATTGAATTGTTGTTGTGTTCGTGTGTCTCTGTGTGTGTGTGCGTGTGTGTGTGTGTGTGGTCATATGCTTGATACATACAAAGTTTTCTCACCACCATACCCTTCATCTTTTAAATTTGAATTTGCAATGAAAAACTTACTAGGGATACCATGAAATGTGAAATCCACATTGAGATCACTATATCACAAACTCACTCCAATTCAAGAACTCGTCATAAATCAGTTACCACGTTGAGATTACTATTTGCAAGGAAAATACGGGCATTGTAATACACATAGATTCGTTCGGCAATTTGAAAGATTCATTTCGTATACTCGAATGGTAGGACCCAACGGCGTACCAACCAGACCTTGGCTCGTGTTGATCCTCAAAAAAATGAAAAAAAAACCAGGCTCGTGTTGATCCTCAAAAAAATGAAAAAAAACTAGGCTCGTGTTGATCCTCAAAAAAACGGGCTCGTGTCCTTCTGGTGGCATGCGTGGTACGCACATTAGCCAACCCCAACCAGTCGAGCCTCCGCGTTTCGAGTCGAAATATCAGGCGGCCAGAATTCCAGCCCTAGGAAATTCCCCTGATGTCCCCGGTCCATAGTGACTACCGATGAACAATGGAGGATGCTTTAGTAACTAGACAACATTACCTACCGTGCGGAGCACGGTTCAATTCCCTCGGTCGCTGCTACCCAAGGTCACCCATCAACTGCATTGCCTAGTACTAATAGTAGTACTACACCAGGATGAGCACAGAATTGAGCCTGTTTGTTCGTGCCTGGTACTTGACTTAATATATCAGGCAATGCACTGGTACAGAGGGATTATCCTTTTACTCTGCATATATAACTTGTCTGAAGTCTAACTAAGCAAAATGTTTGACCAAATCCTTTCTTAAGAAATACAACAGGAAAGATGTATCCCTGGAAAATTTATTGCATGATGCAGGTTATGATATTGTTTTGAATCCTGGATTTTAAATTTCAGAAAATCCAAAAGTGACCAAAAATTCATGAAACTGAGCATGGTCACGTGATATGGCACAAATATTCCAATGTAATTCTTTTCTTCAATTTGAGATAGGCTGCTTATGCGAAGTTGCACAAATGAAGAGCCAAGGTATTTATTGAAACTGTGGGCGTTTACGTGCCACCACGAGTCCCGCTTCTCATCGGCAGGTGTCCTCCGAGAAAGCGTGTGAGTCGACGGGAGGCGTGCGAACAGACTGCTGCGCTGGCTGACAGGAGGCATGCGAGCAGACCGCTGCTCAGGCTCACCGGGAGGCGAGCCCTTTGACCAGGCTCCGCCGCGCACCTTCGTCCCAACTGCTCCCACTTTTAATGTCGCCGGCGCCGCAGTTTAAAATCAACCCCGCACTACCCGGTATCGCTACAATCATCTCTCTTCCTCTCCGATTCTCCTGTCGTCTACCTCAACAAGCCTGACCTAACCGTACGCCATGCCGCATCATGATGGTCTGCCCTTAGTCTTCCAGTTTCCTGAGGAAGACACCTAGCCGGAGTCTCAAGAACATAAGGCGCTTCGGGACGAGCTTGAACCGGCCTTGCAGGAAGATGCCGCGCCTGTCCCCGCTCCTACTCCGGCTCCCGTCGCCCCGACTGCGCCAACGCCCATCCCCGTGGCATTGATGGGCTGGGAGCCGCACATTGTCGCTGAGATTGATGCCACGGGGTTCCACAAGGTCCCCGCCAACTTTCACGCGCCCGTGCACCTGCCAGCGCATGCTCCTGCGCGTGCACTGACGTGCGCGCCCGTGCCGGTGCACGTGCACATGATGTCTCCGCCACGCCGTTGCCGGCGCCTGTCCCCGCGCGGGTGCTAGTGCCCCCTCAGCGACATGGATGGCCGCTGTCGACTGCTTCCATGCACCAACGCCAGTCGCCTCCTCCCGCCAGTTGACTCGCTCCTGGAGACCAAAGTCCAGAACATTGTGGCCTTCCTTGAAGCTAGGGCCAACGTCTAGGAGTACGCCAAAAACGGCGCAACACGCCGCCGTCACCGTCGGTCAATGGCCCAACGACACACAGAGCACGGCAGAGGAGCCGCTTCCCACCGCAAGACACCCCCGCCGCCACCGCGTAATTTAAATTTGCCATGAAAAACGTTCGGATTGCCATGCTTAAAATCCAAACGTTTATCATTTCCGTTTATTTTAGATCGATCATCGTATGAATGTAAAGTCGGAGTCAGACTGAATGAAATCCATGGTTTGATCGATTGAATGTTCTGCTAGAGCCGTATCAAATAATATAAAATGTCATGAAGCCACATGTATTCCTTCTCATCCAACGACCTAGACTGCTTCAATGTCGAGCTCTCAACACGTTTAGCGTGCAGTTAATTTCATGCCAAAAATAGTGCTAATCACA
The DNA here is from genome assembly GCF_018294505.1 of Triticum aestivum. Lineage (NCBI taxonomy): Eukaryota > Viridiplantae > Streptophyta > Magnoliopsida > Poales > Poaceae > Triticum > Triticum aestivum. The sequence goes on from NC_057805.1 coordinate 288,005,773, forward strand.
TAATAACACGCAAATAATATCCTACTTAATATCCGCATGCACTTAATATACTTCCAAATTAACGTGCATTGCACGTACACATTGACTAGTACGTGAAACTGGTGCCGTAACTTGTGAACGCGTCCAAATATGGTCAACAGCAACATCGCCCGTGAGTTCTTTGTGTTTGCCCATGCGTCTGAACGCAGAAGGGGAGGAGAGAGAGCACACATGGAACCCACCAGTAAGTGAAGGCGAATAGTACTACGTGCTAACGAGCCGGTCCCACTAATGTACTAAAAATAATATTACATGTTATCCATTAAATAGGATGTGGTAATATAAAAACATTGTATGAACAAAGGGGGGTACAACAAACATTGTTGTTCTACATATGTTGCCTATTGACGTGCGGCTTGAAGGCCCTGGTCGCATGTTCGATCCTCGTCATTTATTTTTTAATTTGTATATGGGTCCAAATTTGTTTCATGACAGGTGGGCCCCTCGGTGTGTAGTTTGTAGCACTTTAATTTGTGGGTCGAAATTTGTTCCATTCCAGGTGGACTATCGGTGTGTAGTTTTGTAGCTTATTTGTAATAATTAAAGAGAACACAGAGTGTTTTGCAATAATACCATGGTGTGACGTTGAAGGCGACAAAGGACGTGCGAGAGAGCGATGAATGAGCCAGAGGGAAATCAATTGGGGGAGGTGCGGGGGTTGCAACGGTGTTCGGAGTAGTTGTGGGCCGAATGCTACGAAAATATAATCTAAACCCACCAGAATAAATGCCTACACAAATTAATCCAAGGTTGGAGTCCCCCTCGCAATGTAAATAGCTCCGGCTTTGCGAGGGATGGAGAGGTAGCTTCAATGTGTGGAAGATACGGCGTGAGAAAGCGAGGTCAATCGAGAGACATATAGATAGAGAGACAAAGTGAGTGTGGTCCGACATTCATTGAAAATATATATATGCTCTGGAGAGATATTGTCGGATTGAGCTTTTGGGAAGGGTGAGGGTTGTAAGATAGAGCTTGAGAGATAATCCAGCCACATACATGTAGATATATTTTGTGCGTTGGAGGAAGATAGGTCAATCAATTACATGTATAAATGGAGAGAGATTGAGCGAGTGTGGGTCGTCGTGCGATCGAAAGAGTGAGACGGGTTGGAGAGAGTGACCTAGATAGACAATGTGCATGAGAGAGTATACAATATGAATATGTCGATTTGGGCTCAAACATGGAGATATATCGGTTGTGTCCAAGAAAGAGCGAGGTTAATCGAGACATACAAAGAGAGAGAGAGAGAGAGAGAGAGAGAGAGAGAGAGAGAGAGAGAGAGAGAGAGAGAGATAGAGAGAGAGAGAGAGCGAGAGCGAGAGAGGGAGATAGAGAGAGAGAGAGAGATTGAGTGAGCGTAGCCCGCCATGAGGTCGAAAGAGTGCGGGCGACTTGGATGGACTGACCTAGATAGATAATCTGCGTGAGAGAGTATAGAGTGTGTCGATCGAGGCCCGAACAGGGAGATATATCATTTGTGTGTGAAAGAAAACGAGGTTAATCGAGACTGAGATAAAAAAAGCGAGATTGAGCGAGTGTGGCCCGCCGTGCGGAAGAAAGAGTGAGACAGTCTCGAGGTAGTGACCTAGATAGACAACGTGCGTGCGTGCGAACGAGAGGTTGGGGGGCTAGATAGGCAATGCATGTATCTAGCGAGAGAGGATGGGAGGGAAAGAGAGAGAGAGGGAGAGCTCGGCATGGGGTGCAATGGCGGGTGTGTGAGGTAAATACATTTGGTAACAGAGTGGCAAAAAGGGGGTTGTGTAGTTGAGAGAGTTAGAGATCGAAACATGGAGAGAAAGAATGAACGTGTGTCGGAAACCTATAGCTTCCTAAGGTGGTTAGGAGAGGAAGATTGACCGATACAAGAAGTATGTAGTGTGTGCCAGGGGGGGCTAAAAACAACATCTGAATGTAGATAGTACGAGACTAAATATCGATGTTTCAGTTCCGTGTATGTCGGTGTACAAAAGTAGGGGTCCCTTTTTTCACCCCTTTACTTGTGTGTGGGCAGTCGCAGCCCCACGCCCCTGGCCATGCTTGGCGGGAAGAGGGAGCAAAGGCACAAAACGACCAGACCAACGCCAAGACGGAAACACAAAGAGCAGAAGGGCGAGGTGGACTCCCCCGGCAAGGCCCTTGCCGGTGCGGCCTCCACAGCCCCGGCAAGAGCCTTGCTGGGGCAACTTGCCCAGCACCAGCAGGGCTGCCACCCTCGAGCCTGAGAGTTCTGATGCCCTCAACCACATTGGAACCAAAGCTCGGGAGGCGCCTCCATGGTGGCATGCGGATCTTTGTGAAGACCAGAAGCATACAAAATCAGATGAGAATCAGAAGACGACGATCCTTGGCAAGATCCTTGCCGAGGATACCCACGAGACCCCCGGCAAGCCCCTTGCCGGGGACGACCACAACGCCACGGCAAGACCCTTGTTGGGGCCGCAGCAAGACTCTTGCCGAAGACATCCGCGGGGCCGCAGCCAGGCCCACATCTGCCAAGATTCCACCACCGTTCCCATGCAACTGCCAGCCCAACAACTAGGCGAGCACCTGCGTGGCGGCATGTGGCCTCTAGGCTAATTCAGCAAGCACCTGCGTGGTGGCATGCAGATCTTCGTGAAGACCCTACCACCACGCCAACTCAGCAGCCTGCCAGCTTACATGGCGCTGCATGCCTCGTTGGCCTGGACGCGTGTCGGAGCAAGGCGGAGCGCCGACGGATGGGACGGGCCTCGTTACCGCCCCCGATAAAGCAAGAGGACACCTAAGTAACGCATTTAATGCACTTTGTCCTGTAATGACAAGCGATAAGCTTGTACACTGTATATCTTTCCACCTCCTGTGTGCCACTGTGGCGGCCCCTTTGTCTATAAAAGGAGGCCCGCAGCATACTGAGAGAGGATTCGGATCTTTTGGACGATGCACGCACCGTAGCTAGTTCAAAAGCTCAAGAACACTCAAATATACACCAAAGCAGGACTAGGCTATTACGCATCCTCGCGGCCCGAACCTGGGTAAACGATCTTTGTGCTGGCTTCTAGACCCGCTATTTGCGCAACCCCGTGCCTGCCAACCGTAGAAGGGATTCCAGTGATCCCATAGGTGTCGTTTTCCCGCGACATCTTTGGTGCGCCAGGTAGGGGGTATGGCGCAGTTGTGAAAATCTGGTCTAGTTGGCGCAGCGGCTTCGTCGTAGTCGTCGCTCCAAGGAAGAAGATGACCAAGCGAGCGACTTCATCTACAGACACAGCAACCGCCCGTATGGCGACAGAAAAGCTAAGTCATGCAAAACTTTGAATAATTCCTTTATGTATAAGGTTATTCTCCTCGGAGATCACGCTTTTTGTATGGAAAACCTGTACGCATTGGGGCCCTTCCGCTATTGGCAACGCCTTTGTTCTGTTTGGAGTCCGCTCAACAGTTCGAACGGCCGCGTCGAGATCGGCGGGGTGGCCTTCCGCTATTGGCAACGCTCTCGTTCTGTCTCGAGTCCGCTCGACGGTTCGAGCGGCCGCATTGAGAGCGGTAAGGTGGTTTGCCTGGCAGCAAGCACACCCGGCAGGCTATCGGGGATCTGTCCTCGAGGCGCCGTGGCTTGGGTTTACGCGCCGGCAAGCCTACCCAATTAACGTAGGGTGGACGTACAAAGAGAGATCAAACAGGAAAATCACACGCATCGTTTCAAAGTACTATAGAGTTATATTACATCAGTTTTGCTGCGGTTCTAACTAAAGATAAAAATTGTCTTGGTCATGAACCTGCAGGGCGATGAGAAACGGGGTGCCTAGTCCCGGCGCTGGCCCTCTATCCTCCGAACTCCGTCGACACGGCTGATGATGGGCTCGATACGCTCCTCGAGCGTCACGAGGTCCACATCCTCCGGCTAGCTCTCCAGCACGGCGTCGAAGTCGAGGTTGGGGTTCCAATACGCTACCTTGGTGAGAACCTTCGTCATGGCATCCCGGCAAAGCTTCTGGGCCTCGTTGGCTAGAGAAGTCGCTCTGTTAGAGCGAAACTGCTCCAGGGCTCCAAGAACGCCCTCGAAGAACAGGGTCAGTTTGGCGTTGGGGCTCATGTTCGGCTCCGGGGCGTAACTCACGTTTGGCATCCCCATGGCTGCCAACTTTGTGGTGATCCTGCCGGCAACGTCGGTGAGGCGGCTGATCCAGAGGTTTTAGCCCTTCACGTAATCCTCGTGGTTGGCGGCGTCATTCCTCCACAGCTGCCTCTCGTCCTCAAGGGCCTTGGTCATGGTCTCTTCCCGGGCCCTGACCTCCGAAAGCGTCCTCTCAAGACCCTCCAACTTCAGCTTCAGGTCTATGATAGAGTCGTTGGCCTTGGAGAGCTACTCAGCCTTGCCGAGGACTGCCGCCTGCGCCTCCACCAAGGCGCCGTTGAGCCTGTCCTTCTCCTTCACCAGTCCCAAGACCTGTTCCTTCAGCCCATCCTTCTCCACATCTAGCTCCTTCACCTTGCCGGCATGGACCTGGGCCTGAGCATTGAGTGCCTCCTTGTGCCTCTGCTCCAGCTCATGGGTCCGCTGTGTGGCAAGCTTCTTGACCTCCTCGTCCTTGCAGCGAAGGGTGGCGGCGAGCGCCCCCTCACTAGCGACAAGGTCCTCCTCCTGGGAGTTCAGCTCGGCCTGGTGTTGGTGCCGATCGGCCTCGTCCTTGGCGGCATGTTCCTTCACCACCTCCTGGGTCTTCTCGACATCGGCCTTCAGTAGGATAAGCTCATGTTTGCGCTCAGCCAGCAAATCCTGGGCAACCTTCAGTTCCACGTGGGCCTGGCGAAACCAGGCCTGCGCCTCGGCAACGTGCCCCGCGAGATCCGCCTCCGCCTTGTCCACCGCCGCCATCCTGGACTTTGCCTTGTCCAGGAGGGCACGGTGGAGCGCCTGGAGCTTCTGGAAGTTAGCACTCATGCCCCGAAGGAGCTGCTCCTCTTGGGAACCACCGCCACCGGTGCTCGGTTTGTCAACAACCTCAAGCCCGGCGGCGGCGAGCACCTCGTCATCGAACACCTCCCCCTCAGTGGGCGCCCTGGTGCTCGCCGTCCCTGGGAGGTGGACGAACAGGTCGTCGCTCACCTTCAGGTACTTACCCGGGCCAGAGGCAGCGGAGGAGGAAGGTTGGTCGTCAACCGCCCCCTCCTCGGCAGGCCCTGTGTCGGCCTCCTCGGCAGCGGCCCTGCCGGCCTCCCCGGCAGGCCCCTTGGCGGCCTCCCTGGCAGGCCCCTTGGCGACCTCTTTGGCGGCAGTCTTGGCGGCCTCCTCAGCGGCGATCTTGTCTGCCTCGGCCTCGGCGTCCCTGGCGACCTCCTCGATGACGGTATCGATGTTCTCCTGGTCCGCCGAGGAAGCACCTAGATGCCAAGAAGGAGAATGAGGCAGAGCCAAATCAAAGTTCAAAAGAGTTCAAAAGAAGAAGAAAAAGGAACAGGGACGGGAAGCAAGCAAACTTACCAGCACCGGGTTGGGAAGAAGTGGCACCCTCCCCGCCAACGTTCATTGCCGGGGTGGAACCACCGGCACCCAAGTTCGTCTCCTCCTCCTCCATAGGCATGGCCTCGGCGGTGGATGCCCTTGCCGGGGACGCCCCTCGGGGCGGCGTAGTCGAGAGGGGCGGCGTGATGGGGTGGCCCTCGGCGGCTCCTCCTGCTGCCTTTCTTCTCCTGCAAACCCGGCAAGATCGGCATCAAGGATTCACACCCCACAGTTCATCAATGGAAGAATGAGTGGTGGACTCACGCTGGGGGCTAAAGCGGGGGCTGCGTCAGGGGCTACTGTCCGGGCTGCTCTCCACCACCAGCGGCGTACTCGAAGTACCCGCCGGGGGCTTGTCGCCCGTCGAGGCCTTGGCCCTCTTCGCCACCCTCTCTTCGTGTCCCTGAGAAGACAACATCAAATCAAAGAAAGATGACACAAGAGTAAAGTCGGGAGATAATGTGGGGGGGTGAGATACTTACTCTTCCTCCACCTCCACTGGCTTCCTCTTCCTCCTTGGGCTGAGAGACCCAAAATCGAAGATGACCTCCGTGTCGACATCTACAGGAGGAGGGGAAGAGGATGGAGTCCGGCGACGCTTGGACGAAGAAGAGGCAGTTGCTTTCTTCTTCGCCACCGCGGCCTTCACCACCTTCTTCGCTGCCGCGGCCCTTGTCTGGCGCATGGACTGCTCCTATACCTGTTGCCGCGGCACGGCCCTGCCGGGCCGAACTGGTTCGCCGGAGCTAGCCCGGCACAGGACGCGTCTCCTCCCTGGGGCCGGAGGTTCGTCGGCCTCGGCCTCCCCCTCGGTCGACTCTTCGACCACATCTTCGACAAGAGGAGCCCCGGCGCCGACACTGCTGGCCTCCACAGCAGATTCCACCCATCCGGTGAGCTCCTTGTCCTCCGCGGCCACGCCGGCCTCGTCCTACACGGCGCCGACGCTGCCAGCCTCCCGGGCAAGCTCCGCCTCCGCCACCCTAGCGGCAATATAATCCAGCTCCTCCTTGGTGGTATCCCGAATAAGCACTGGCTCATCACGGACGTACCTCTCCGAAAAGCTATCAATGAAGTCCTGCACCTGTTTTGCTTCCGGCTCGACCCAGCTCGGGTCAAGGCCGTGTGCATTGAAGTCCGGCATCATAGCAATGATGTCGGTCTGGCGATAATTGTTGCTCAGCGGGACCACTGTCATAGCCCTAGCTTAGTCTTGCATGTCATTGCATAATCTCCATGCATCATCTTTACTTTTCCTCAGAAACTTGAAATGGGGATGACAGAACCCCCAGCACCCCCTTAATCCAATTAGGGTTTACCAAAATCTTTTTCAATGAACCTAAAATGACCTTTTAAAATGTTCATCATCTTTGCCTTGGTCTAGAACCTCTAACAAAAATGGTGCACACTTTTCTAGGACATCACAAGGTCACCGAATTAAATCATATGCTATTTGCATTTGGGCATTTAAATGCTATATAATATTTTAAATGCTCAATTAATTCTGAATTTAAGTGAGAGCTGTTGGAAATATTCCAAACAGAGCCCACAATTATTTTCAGGGTTTTTGAAAATGCCTTAGCATTTTAATTAAGTCAAAACAATTGCAGAAAAATAGAAAACAGAAACAATTTAGAAAAGAGAGAGAGAACGGATAGAGTACCGGACCAAAGCATTAAAACATAGTGAATACATGAACTCCTCAAACTATGGTCATCACCGGGAGTGGTCCCGATTATTGTCACTTCGGGGTTGCCGGATCATAACACATAGTAGGTGACTATAGACTTGCAAGATAGGATCAAGAACTCACATATATTCATGAAAACATAATAGGTTCAGATCTGAAATCATGGCACTCGGGCCCTAGTGACAAGCATTAAGCATAGCAAAGTCATAGCAACATCAATCTCAGAACATAGTGGATACTAGGGATCAAACCCTAACAAAACTAACTCGATTACATGATAGATCTCATCCAACCCATCACCGTCCAGCAAGCCTACGATGGAACTACTCACGCACGGTGGTAAGCATCATGAAATTGGTGATGGAGGATGGTTGATGATGACAACAGCACGAATCCCCCTCTCCGGAGCCCCGAACGGACTCTAGATCAGCCCTCCCGAGAGGTTTTAGGGCTTGGCGGCGGCTCCGTATCGTAAAACGCGATGAATCCTTCTCCCTGATTTTTCTCTCCCCGAAAGTGAATATATGGAGTTGGAGTTGAGGTCGGTGGAGCGTCAGGGGGCACACGAGGTAGGGGGCGCGCCCAGGGGGCAGGTGCGCTCCCCACCCTCGTGGACAGGGTGTGGGCCCCCTGACGTGGATTTTCCTTCCAGTATTTTTGATATTTTCCGAAAAGATGTTCCGTGGAGTTTCAGGTCATTCCGAGAACTTTTGTTTCTGCACATAAATAACACCATGGAAAGTCTGCTGAAAACAGCATCAGTCCGGGTTAGTTCCATTCAAATCATGCAAGTTAGAGTCCAAAACAAGGGCAAAAGTGTTTGGAAAAGTAGATACGACGAAGAGGTATCAACTCCCCCAAGCTTAAACCTTTGCTTGTCCTCAAGCAATTCAGTTGACAAACTGAAAGTGATAAAGAAAAACTTTTACAAACTCTATTTGCTCTTGTTGTTGTAAATATGTAAAGCCAGCATTCAATTTTTCAGCAAAGATTATGACTAACCACATTCACCATAACTCTTAGGTCTCATGTTTACTCATATCAATGGCATAATCAACTAGCGAGCAATAATAATAAATCTCGGATGACAACACTTTCTCAAAACAATCATGATATGATATAACAAGATGGTATCTCGCTAGCCCTTTCTGAGACCGCAAAACAGAAATGCAGAGCACCTTTAAAGAGCAAGGACTGACTAGATATTGTAATTCATGGTAAAAGAGATCCAATCATAGTCATACCCAATATAAATTAATAGTAATGGATGCAAATGACAGCTGCACTCTCCAGCTAGTGCTCTTAATAAGAGGGTGATGACTCAACATAAAAGTAAATAGATAGGCCCTTCGTAGAGGGAAGCAGGGATTTGTAGAGGTGCCAGAGCTCGGTTTTGAAATAGAGATAAATAATATTTTGAGCGGTATACTTTCATTGTCAACATAACAACCAAGAGATGGCGATATCTTCCATGCTACACACATTATAGGCGGTTCCCAAACAGAATGGTAAAGTTTATACTCCCCGTCCACCAACAAGCATCAATCCATGGCTTGCTCGAAACAACGAGTGCCTCCAACTAGCAACAGTCCCAGGGGGAGTTTTGTTTGCAATTATTTTGATTTAGTTTGCATAAAGCATGGGACTGGGCATCCCGGTGACCAGCCATTTTCTCGTGAATGAGGAGCGGAGTCCACTCCTCTTGAGAATAACCCGCCTAGTATGGAAGATACGGACAGCCCTAGTTGATACTTGAGCTATTCGAGCATGCAAAACAGAATTTCATTTGAAGGTTTGGAGTTTGGCACATACAAATTTACTTGGAACGGCAGGTAGATACCGCATATAGGAAGGTATAGTGGACTCATATGGAATAACTTTGGGGGTTAAGGGATTGGATGCACAAGCAGTATTCCCGCTTAGTACAAGTGAAGGCTAGCAAAGGACTGGGAAGCGACCAACTAGAGAGCGACAACAGTCATGAACATGCATTAAAATTAATAAACATTGAGTACAAGCATGAGTAGGATATAATCCACCATGAACATAAATATCATGAAGGCTATGTTGATTTGTTTCAACTACATGTGTGAACATGTGCCAAGTCGAGTCACTTAAATCATTCAAAGGAGGATACCACCCCACTATACCACGTCACAACCATTTTAATAGCATGTTGGCACGCTAGGTAAACCATTATAAATCATAGCTAATCAAGCATGGCACGAGCAACTATGATCTCTAATTGTCATTGCAAACATGTTTATCCATAATAGGCTGAATCAGGAACGATGAACTAATCATATTTACAAAAACAAGAGAGGTCGAGTTCATACCAGCTTTTCTCCTCTCAGTCAGTCCATCATATATCGAATTGCCTTTCACTTGCACGACCGAACGAAGTGAATAATAATAAGAGTGCACGTGCATTGGACTAAGCTGGAATATGTGAGCATTCAATAAACAGGAGAAGACAAGGCAATATGGGGTCTTGGTTAAATCAACAATAATGCATATAAGAGCCACTTCAACAATTTAATTATGGTCTACTCCTATCGACCCCCAAAGAAAAGAAAAAGAAATAAAACTATTTACACGGGAAAGCTCCCAACAAGCAAAAGAAGAACGGGAAATATTTTTGGGTTTTCTTTTTAATTACTACTACAACAAGAAAAGTAAACTAGCTAAAAGCTACACTAATTTTTTTGGTTTTTCTTAAGGTTTATCAAACACACAAGAAGAAAGCAAGAAAAAGAAAATAAACTAGCATGGATATTACAGTGAAAAAGTATGAGCACCGACATCTAGCAATGAGTGTGTGAACATAAATGTAATGTTGGTGGGAAATACGTACTCCCCCAAGCTTAGGCTTTTGGCCTAAGTTGGTTCATTGCCACGGATGGCCTGGCGGATATCCGTAGTTGTAGCCGGGGTCGTACTGAGATGCAGCAATTATCGCCTCCTGAGCTGCAGCGTGGCGGCGAGCTGCCTCCGCCCTCCTCTCGTACTCATCTGCCTCCTCTCTGGTAATAACATATCTTCCTTTTGCCTGATAATCAAAGAAGGCAGGAGCAGGGAGAGTAATACGGATAGCACGACGTCTGTCAAAGATTAAGCGATACTGGAGAGGTGATTCATTCCTCTCAACAAACTGGTGGTGAACCATAGCATTAAAGTCTAGGTAAGCAGGAGGCAATTCAATATCATCATCACGTATGGTTACACCAAGAAAATCAGCTAGGCGGGTTGCATAAATTCCACCAAAGAAATCTCCATTAAATCTATTATTATGCAACCTACGTGCAACAATGGCTCCCAAATTATAAGATTTGTCTCCTAACACAGCACTCCTAAGAATACTGAGGTCAGGGACACACATATGACATGCTTCATCTTTACCAGTTACGCACCTACCTATGAAGAGAGCAAAATAATGTATAGCAGGAAAATGAATGCTCCCTATGGTAGCTTGTGCTATATCTTGAGATTCCCCCACAGTTATACTAGCAAGAAAATTTCTAAATTCAGATTTGCGGGGTTCACTAGCACTACCCCATTGTGGAAGTTTGCGAGCAGCGGTAAAATCCTCTAAGTCCATTGTATAAGATTTTTCATAAAGATCTAATAGGACAGTTGGAGAATTACGTGAAGATGAAAATTCAAACCTCCTCACAAAGGAACTAGTGAGATAGTGGTACTGGCGGCATTTTTCTGCCTCAAAGCTCACAAGATCAGCGTTACGCAAATATGCGTTAAATTCTTCCTTGATTCCCGCTCGATCCATAAATTTTCTGAAGGCCATTCACAGGGCCGCACTGGAGCGTCCCTTGGTGGCACATCGTCAGCATCACGCATTGCAAGCCTGGGTCCTTGCTTCCTTGAAGAACCACCTTGGTACATTTTCCTAAGCATATTTCTTCCTCTGAAAAATTTCTGAAATTTTTAGTAACTTCAAATAAAAGTGAACCAAGCTCAACAAAATTGATAGCAACTACTCCTACAAGTGCCTAGGGCCTATATCAAGCATTAGAACTACTTGGAACCATATAAATTTGACATGCAAGCTCAAGAACATGGTCACCTAGGCAGCACAAATTTTCAATGAATAGAGCACTAGAACAAAAACTAATTGGACCAATGGAGGAGTCACATACCAAGGAACAATCCCCCCAAGCAGTTTTGTGAGAGGTGCTTTGAGCAAGGAGATTGAAAATCGCAGCAAAATGAGCTAGAACTCGTGCCTTGAGCTGGATGGTAATTTTTTGGGAGGAAGAAGGAGTGTGTGGGTGCAGGAATAAGTGGAGGGGGGCCACCGTGGGCCCACGAGGCAGGGGGCGCGCCCTCCACCCTCGTGGCCAGGTGCTTGCCCCTCCTGCTGTGTTCTCAGTGCCAGGTATTCTCAAATATTCCAGAAAAAATCATATTCCATTTTCAGGGCATTTGGAGAACTTTTATTTTCGAGGTACTTTTATATTGCACGGATAAATCAGAAAACAGACAGGAAAATACTATTTTTACTTTATTTCAACTAAATAACAGAAAGTAGAAGGAGGGTACAGAAGGTTGTGCCTTCTAATTACATCCATCTCATGCTCATCAAAAGGAATCCACTAACAAGGTTGATCAAGTCTTGTTAACAAACTCATTCCGAATAACATGGAACCGGAGAAATTTCGAATAACACTATGTTACCTCAACGGGGATATGCACATCCCCAATAATAAGAATATCATATTTCTTCTTGACAGTAGGAAGAGGAAATTCAAAACCTCCAAAAATAATCGATGGAATTTTTCCAATAGAATTGATACTGTGGACCTGAGGTTGTTTCCTCAGAAAGTGTACCGTATGCTCATTACCATTAACATGAAAAGTGACATTGCCTTTGTTACAATCAATAACAGCCCCTACAGTATTCAAAAAGGGTCTTCCAAGAATAATAGACATACTATCGTCCTCGGGAATATCAAGAATAACAAAGTCCGTTAAAATAGTAACGTTTGCAACCACAACAGGCACATCCTCACAAATACCGACAGGTATAGCAGTTGATTTATCAGCCATTTGCAAAGATATTTCAGTAGGTGTCAACTTATTCAAATCAAGTCTACGATATAAAGAGAGAGGCATGACACTAACACCGGCTCCAAGATCACATAAAGCAGTTTTTAACATAGTTTCTTTTAATGGAGCATGGTATAGTAGGTACTCCTGGATCTCCAGGTTTCTTTGGTATTCCACCTTTAAAAGTATAATTAGCAAGCATGGTGGAAATCTCAGCTTACTGTATCTTTCTTTTATTAGTAACAATATCTTTCATATACTTAGCATAAGGATTCATTTTGAGCATATCAGTTAATCGCATACGCAAAAAGATAGGTCTAATCATTTCAGCAAAGCGCTCAAAATCCTCATCATCCTTTTTCTTGGATGGTTTGGGAGGAAAAGGCATGGGTTTCTGAACCCATGGTTCTCTTTCTTTACCATGTTTCCTAGCAACAAAGTCTCTCTTATCATAACGTTGATTCTTTGATTGTGGGTTATCAAGATCAACAGCAGGTTCAATTTCTACATCATTGTCATTGCTAGGTTGAGCATCATCATGAACATCATCATTAACATTTTCATTAGGTTCATGTTCATTACCAGATTGTGTTTCAGCATCAGAAATAGATATATCATTTGGATTCTCAAGTGGTTCAGCAATAGGTTCACTAGAAGCATGCAAAGTCCTATCATTTTTCTTCTTCTTCCTTTTAGAAGGACTAGGTGCATCAATATTATTTCTCTGAGAATCTTGCTCAATTCTCTTAGGGTGGCCTTCAGGATACAAAGGTTCCTGAGTCATCCTACCAGTTCTAGTAGCCACTCTAACAGCATAGTCATTATTCTTACTATTTAATTCATTGAGCAAATCATTTTGAGCTTTAAGCACTTGTTCTACTTGAGTGGTAACCATAGAAGCATGTTTACTAATGAGTTTAAGTTCACCCTTAACATTAGACATATAATCACCCAAGTGTTCAATCATATAAGCATTATGTTTTAATTATCTACCAAAATAAACATTGAAATCTTCTTGCTTAACCATAAAGTTATCAAACTCATCCAAGCATTGGCTAGCAATTTTAGTAGGAGGGATTTCAGCTTTATCATATCTATAGAGAGAATTTACCTTTACTACCTGTGTCGGGTTATCAAGACCATGAGTTTCTTCAATAGGTGATGGATTAAAATCATATGTTTCTTCAACAGGCGGTAGATTAAGACCATGTATTTCTTCAATAGGAGGTAAATTCTTAACATCTTCAGCTTTAATACCTTTTTCTTTAATAGATTTCTTTGCCTCTTGCATATCTTCAGGACTAAGAAATAGAACACCTCTTTTCTTCGGAGTTGGTTTAGGAATTGGCTCAGGAGCTGGCTTAGGAAGCGTCCAATTATTTTCATTTGTCAACATATTATTCAATAGAATTTCAGCTTCATCCGGTGTTCTTTCCCTGAAAACAGAACCAGCACAACTATCCAGGTAATCTTTGGAAGCATCGGTTAGTCCATTATAAAAGATATCAAGTATTTCATTTTTCTTAAGAGGATGATCAGGCAAAGCATTAAGTAATTGGAGAAGCCTCCCCCAAGCTTGTGGGAGACTCTCTCCTTCAATTTTCACAAAATTATATATATCCCTCAAAGCAGCTTGTTTCTTATGAGCAGGGAAATATTTAGCAGAGAAGTCATAAATCATATCCTGGGGACTACGCACACAACCAGGATCAAGAGAATTAAACCATATCTTAGCATCACCCTTTAATGAGAACGGAAATATCTTAAGGATATAAAGGTAGCGAGATTTCTCATCATTAGTGAACAGGGTGGCTATATCATTTAATTTAGTAAGATGTGCCACAACAGTTTCAGATTCATAGCCATAAAAAGGATCAGATTCAACCAAAGTAATTACATCAGGATCAACAGAGAATTCATAATCCTTATCAGTAACACAGATAGGTGAAGTAGCAAAAGTAGGGTCACGTTTCATTCTAGCATTAAGAGATTGTTGCTTCCATTTAGCTAATAACCTCTTGAGCTCGTATCTATCTTTGCAAGCTAAAATAGCTAAAGCAACTTCTTTTTCAAAAACATAACCCTCAGGAATAACAAGTGATTCATATTTATTAGGGGGAGAGTCTTCATCATCACTTTCATCAATATTCTCAGTTTCAATAATTTCTTTCTCTCTAACCCTAGCAAGTTGTTCATCAAGAAATTCACCAAGTGGCATAGTAGTATCAAGCATAGTACTAGTTTCATCATAAGTATCATGCATAGCAGAAGTGGCATCATCAATAACATGCGACATATCAGAATGAATAGCAGAAGTAGGTTTAGGTGTCGCAAGCTTACTCAAAACAGAAGGTGAACCAAGTGCAGAGCTAGATGGCAGTACCTTACCTCCCCTCGTAGTTGAGGGATAAATTTTTGTTTTCTCGTCTTTCAAGTTCTTCATAGTGACCAGCAGATATAAATCCCAAGTGACTCAAAGAATAGAGCCATGCTCCCCGGCAACGGCGCCAGAAAATAGTCTAGATAACCCACAAGTGTAGGGGATCGCAACAGTTTTCGAGGGTAGAGTATTCAACCCAAATTTATTGATTCGACACAAGGGGAGCCAAAGAATATTCTCAAGTATTAGCAGTTGAGTTGTCAATTCAACCACACCTGGATAACTTAGTATCTGCAGCAAAGTATTTAGTAGCAAGTAATATGGAAGTAGTGGTAATGGTAGCATAAGTAATATTTTTGGTGTTTTGTAGTGATTGTAACAGTAGCAACGGAAAAGTAAATAAGCGAAGAACAATATGTGATAAGCTCGTAGGCATTGGATCGGTGATGGAGAATTATGCCGGATGTGGTTCATCATGTAACAATCATAACATAGGGTGACACAGAACTAGCTCCAATTCATCAATGTAATGTAGGCATGTATTCCGAATATAGTCATGCGTGCTTATGGAAAAGAACTTGCATGACATCTTTTGTCCTACCCTCCCGTGGCAGCGGGGTCCTAATGGAAACTAAGGGATATTAAGGCCTCCTTTTAATAGAGTACCAGACCAAAGCATTAACACATAGTGAATACGTGAACTCCTCAAACTATGGTCATCACCGGGAGTGGTCCCGATTATTGTCACTTCGGGGTTGCCGGATCATAACACATAGTAGGTGACTATAGACTTGCAAGATAGGATCAAGAACTCACATATATTCATGAAAACATAATAGGTTCAGATCTCAAATCATGGCACTCGGGCCCTAGTGACAAGCATTAAGCATAGCAAAGTCATAGCAGCACCAATCTCAGAACATAGTGGATACTAGGGATCAAACCCTAACAAAACTAACTCGATTACATGATAGATCTCATCCAACCCACCACCGTCCAGCAAGCCTACGATGGAATTACTCACGCACGGCGGTGAGCATCATGAAATTGGTGATGGAGGATGGTTGATGATGACGACGGCGATGAATCCCCCTCTCCGGAGCCCCTAACGGACTCCAGATCAGCCCTCCCGAGAGGTTTTAGGGCTTGGCGGCGGCTCCGTATCGTAAAACGTGATGAATCCTTCTCCCTGATTTTTTTCTTCCTGAAAGCGAATATATGGAGTTGGAGTTGAGGTCGGTGGAGCGTCAGGGGGCCCACGAGGTAGGGGGCGCGCCCCCACCCTCGTGGGCAGGGTGTGGGCCCCCTGACGTGGATTTTTCTTCCAGTATTTTTGATATTTTCCGAAAAGATGTTCCATGGAGTTTCAGGTCATTCCGAGAACTTTTGTTTCTGCACATAAATAACACCAGGAAAGTCTGCTGAAAACAGCGTCAGTCCGGGTTAGTTCCATTCAAATCATGCAAGTTAGAGTCCAAAACAAGGGCAAAAGTGTTTGGAAAAGTAGATACGACGGAGACGTATCACCCGTCGCCATCCGACCTCCTCCGAGCTCGCCGTTCGCTCCCCTGCAACCGCCGTGAGCCCTGCTATGTCCTCCTCCTCTCCGTTTGCCTTCTCGTGTGCCGTAGCCACAGCACCAAGCTCGCCCGCACGTGCCACCGCCTCTGCACATCGCCGTCGTGGCCACAGCCACGCTGGCTTGAAGCCAAGCGCGTCACCGCGTTCGCCACAGCCCTAGCAGCCCGTACCACCGGTCCACGCACCTCGTCGTGCCTCCTAGCGACGAGTCCGAGCTCGTCCGAGCTCCAGCAGCCGCCAAACACATCGCCGGCATCGTTTCCGGCGACCCCGAGCTCAAACTCCAGCACCACTTGTCGCAGCTCGCTCCCAGCTCCACGTAGATGCACTCCGCCGTCGATTTGGTCGCCGGAGTGCGAAACCCGCGCCTCTCCGCCGTCCCTGGACTTGCCGGCGGCGAGTCCCGGGTCAACTCTGCGAGTTTGACCCGGGTTGACCCCAGTTTGACTCCCCATGGGTCACTGACGTGTGGGCCCAGGCTCTTAACTAAACTAGATTAGTATTAGTTTAGTGCTAATTAATTTGGATTAGTTAGGTTAGTCACTGACAGGCGGGTCCCACTGGTCAGGTTTGACCTGGACCGTCTCCGTTGACCGCTGACATCACAGTGACGCAATGCTGACGCAGTAATGTATTTTCTGGGTTTATTCTTTTCCAGGAAATTCCAAAAATGCTATAAACTTCAAAAAAATCATAGAAATTAATCTGTAACTCCAAATACAAAGATTTATATACGAAAATTGATCAGAAAAATCCAATCTATCCATCTGTACTTGTTTCATGCATGTTAGAGCAACCAAACCTTGCTGTTTGGATGGAACAAGATAATGCACTTATATGAGTTCATATTTTGGGTTTGCATTTGAATCTTTGATTCAAATGAACTCAAACCACCCTGTTCAAAGCTGCATTAGCCAAAACACACTCATTTTGCCATGTCATTGCATGCATCATATTTTTGCATATTGCCATGTAATGATTGTGTTACCGGTGTGATCTTCGTGGTAGGTTCTGCCTCCGAGGATATTCACCAGTATCCAACTGAAGGGCAGTACTCCTCTACCACTCTGTCAGGCAAGCAAAACCCCCTTGTTCATTCTGATACAAACCCACTCTCTCGCTCCTGCTCTCTTTTACTGCATTAGGACAACAACGATTCAACTGTTTCATGCTGCGGTACTTGAACCCCTTTTCCTCTGCATGACCTGTCATTGCCATAGTAAATAGATGAAACCCACTAGCATGAGTAGGAGTTGTTTGAGCCCTGATGTGCCTACTCATTCATGCTTGTTTTTCATGCCTGCTACTGTTAGAGTTGAGTCAGGTCTGATTCATCGGGGATGAATTGGAGGTGTGTGAACATGTCCTACTGTTGAGAGCTAAGTGTGTGAACACGATTTGGTAAAGGTAGCGGTGAGAGGCCATGTAGGAGTACATGGTGGGTTGTCTCATTGAAGCCGTCCTCGGGAACTGAGTTATGTGTTTGTGATCCATGAACAGCTACTACCATGCATTGGGCCCGAAACCAATGGACCCTCTCGGCTTCTTAACCACCCTTGTCCTCTGTCCAGGAATTGCAAGTAGTTTCTGGTGTTTGTAGTATGCTGGAGGCCGTGCGCAGCGCTGACCCGAGGGGTGGGCTGTGATGCGGTAGGCACGTGGTCGGGTATGCCGGGCGCCCATTTGGTGTCGCCGAACCCTGTACACATCGTTCGGGGACGTATGTGGAAACCTCGGCCGGACTCCCTGCGGATGGAACCTGAATAGGCGATAAACCTGGACTAGAGACTTGAGTGTTTAGGTAGGCCATGGCCGACACCCTCGTTGGGCTTCTGCTTGAAGGTTGCCGAGTACATGTCGTGTAACGGCGGTAAGTGGTGAGAGCGTGTGTGAAGAAGTACACCCCTGCAGGGTTAACATCATCTATTCTAATAGACGTGTCCACGGTAAAGGACTTCTGGGTTGCCTGTACAGTTCATAGACAAGTGAAAGTGGATACTCTAAAACTCGCAAGATAAGCGTGAGTGCTATGGATGGCCTTCTCGTAGGGAGACGGGAGCGGATCCATAGTGGTGTATTGATATGGTGAATATGTGGACTCGTGTGCGCCACCTCAAAAGAGTTACTTGCAGACGTAGTTCAGGATAGCCACTGAGTCAAAGCTGGCTTGTTGCAGTTAAACTCCACCACCCCCTTTGTTGATACTGATGCATATGTAGATAGTTCTGATGTAAGTCTTGTTGGGTACATCTGTACTCACGTTTGCCTAATTTATGTTTTGCAGAGAGACCTCAGTCTTGCTAGTAGTTCCGTGTGGACTTCGACATTTAGCTTGTTACCTCAGCTACGATCTTGTACTTTGGGAGGGTCTTGTAGATAGTCAGGCTTCTCAGCCTTTTTCATTTGTAGTTGTCTGTACTCAGACAAGATAAGCTTCCGCATGTGCTATTGCTTGTATGACTTGAATGCTGGGTCATGAGACCCATGTTTGTAATATCTGACTCTTCGGAGCCTTATGAATAAATACTTTGAGTCGTAGAGTGATGTTGTGATGCCATGTTGTATTTACACATATCGAGCATATTGTGTGTATGATTGAAATGCTTGGTATGTGTGGGATCCGACAACCTAGTGGTCAATCCTTGGTAGCCTCTCTTATGGGGAAATGTAGTCTAGTGCTTCGACTGAGCCATGGTAGTCTGCTACAGCCCGGTTTGCCGGAGTCCTGTTAGCCCAGTTGCTACTGCTCCAGAACACTTAGACTGGTCGACATGTGTCCTTCTTTGACCCTGTGTATGTCCCTTTAGGGAAATGTCACGCGGTGTCTTTCGGAGTCCTATTAGCCTGCTACAGCCCGGATTCCCGGAGTCCTGCTAGCCCAGTTGCTACAGCCCGAATTCACTCGCTGATGACCGACACATTCGTTGCTGGGTCATGTATGCATGTCCCTGTAAGTTGGTGCTACTTTGGGTTCACGACTAGTCATGTAGGCCCGGGTTCTCCGTCATATGGATGCTAGCGACACTATCATATACGTGAGCCAAAAGGCGCAAACGGTCCTGGGCCAGGTAAGGTGGCACCCGTGGGAATACCGTGCGTGAGGCCGCAAAGTTATATGATGTGTTACATGCTAGATCGATGTGGCTTAGGATCGGGGTCCTGACAGCTTTGGTATCAGAGCCTGACTGCCTGTAGGATTACCAAGCCAAACTGGTCGAAGTTGAGTCTAGAAATTCTTTAGTTATATAAGGGAATTGATTGTGGAAGGGAACGTAAGGCTCTTTTTACTCCTTTACCTTATGCCTTCTAATCTGAGTCAACCTCTTCTTTTCTACGGGGATTAAGAATTAGGCTTCTCATCTTTCTATCAGGATCACGTGTTACTAATCCATAGACTTATAGGATTGATGGTTTCAAGCCCCTGTTCAGTTCCTACTACTTCTGTGTGTTGACAGTTGATCTCAGAACCTTGATATTGTCATGTTAAGTGGTTATGCCACCATTTTGCAGGATATCTCAAATCTTTTGAGCACTTAAAGCCATTATGCTGTCCGAGTCATCCCAGGTTTCTAAGTAATCTGATGCATTTGCAAATCCCTTCTTTCTGTTCCCGATGTCCCTTTGGGCCAGTTCAACCACACTAATCGGTGAGTTGAGGTACTCTATTGCCTCGACATATATGTTGGAGCTATTATTACGACCCTAGGTGTCTTAGGGAGTCACCTAGTAATCTAGCAATGCTTTGTATCCCAAGTGTGATGATTCTGGCCACCATTCTCGAAAGCATCTCGTGATGTTATTAGTTAGTAGGTATTCTTTTCCTAGGTTATTGAACCCAAGATTCACTCTACTTACCTCATGTTGATAGTGTTTGCTCGTTCCTTTAGGATATTAGTAACCTTTGCGATAGTCCTCGAGGCCCGTGGTATTTCCTTTTCAAATACCATGAACTGCTCCTGGCAAAAGTTCCTCGTTGAACCGAAAGATCACGACCAGAGTGCTCTTGATGAGTTCCCCATTCTATATTGTGAATCTGCCGGTTCTACCCTTTCCGCATGGGTTATCCGGAAGAAATGTTGAGCTTCGCTTGACATACTAATCTATGCATCCACACCTCAGAAAGATATATGTTCCTTTGAGTTGTCCCTCTCTTTAGTTGTATCCTGATCTCCGTCTATCATTTGATAGTAAAGAGCATGTCGTGCATTCATGCTCATCGATACCTCATATTCTTGTGGTCTGTCAAGCCATTCTATTCTGGAATGACTAGGAGAAACAAACTCCAGCACCTCATCCATATCTAGGATTGGGTCAAAGCAGTTGTGCTCCACAGATCAAAATGCCAGTCCAGCTTTTGTTCTGTTCTACCTGGAGTATTACCGTCTTATGTCAAGAATATCATGGGAATTGCACACCATCTTAGGAATTCTTGATACAGTGATACCTCTCGCCATCATTGTTCATTCCTCGGTTCCCATGTTATTATAACCGGAACACCGACATGTGAACCGTGATGTGTGAAATCAATACTCCTAGCAACCCCGTTGCTTGGTAGTTAATGGACAATACTCTCATTCTTAGCGTGTTGGTTATTGAATTACCATTCTAAGATTGATCTTGCTACCTAGTCCATATTTCCTGGTGCACTCTTCGATCAATGAATTAGGATTGTGTCAATCCCTCGCTCCCTTAATCATATCGTCTTGCCCTGAAAAGCAAGATTGATCTCGAGCTTAGTAACATATCGGTGGTTCGTGATTTTCCGAATATCTTCTCGGAAGTATTACCTGGTTGTCACCTAACTGCTATGTTGAGTTCGTGATCAAGTTTGTTTTTTTCTATAAACCACTCTTTCTCCAAGAATTTGTGTTGGATACCCCTGAGCTAGTTGGTTAAGCCAAACAACAACTTGGAGAGTTGGAAGATAAAAGCTTGTCTGACTTAGTTCATGTTAAGGGATATCTTTTTGTGTGTGTGTGTTGAAGAAAGATGATATCTTCACCAATTGTTCCTCGTGATCAGTTGTTGGATCTATTGTCTTGTTAAAACTTTGACTTGAGTATGGGCTATCATCAAGTCAAATCAGAACCAACGATGTTCGTAATGTTGTCTTACTCGTGGTTGATCCCTCGAGCATACACCATTACATCTTTTGGTCTGACCAATGCTATCACCGTGTTCACATAATGGTGGGAGTCCAGTGATATGGAAATTCCGATGAGTTGCTATTGAGTCCATCAGCAGCATTTTGTCTCCTCCATGAATCATGTTGAACATTAAGCTAGTGTTGGAAACTTTTATAAGCATTATCTTCATGTCCCATTCGTGAAGCATATGTTGGATGAAAGAAGTGACTCCCTCTCATTCATGTGCATTCGATGTAAGTTGTCGCCGTGAATTTGAGAAAGTTAGTTTTGCTTCCCCTGGAATCGTCCCAAGTCAGTCATGCATGTGCGAAGTATTCTGTGGTTTGGTAGATTAATTACCTCCATTCCATATGTATTCCCTAGCACACCAAGCCACTGGCTGATTTGTTCAGGGAGAAGAAGTTTCTTCATAAGAGCTAATCATATGACTTATTCAAGGGCTTCGATATCCTTGATGATGGTTCCCAACTAGGACTCAGTAGTGTTTCATTGTAAGACTACTATGTGGTCATGCTTGTCTGGGATAGCATGTTCACATGTGTTTAGCAGAACCAGCTCATGTTTTGGAGATTACTACCATAGTCCATTTCCCGAGAATCTTGCAACGCCATCCCGTCGATTTGTGTTGCAAACTTTCATTTTTCTTTCTGGACATGATGAGTCTGGAATATCCTGACACCAACCAGATCTGAATCTCAGGCAGATATGATGGTTGGAACATGTCCCAAGAACTATAATATTGGTCTCTCTGTAACCCGATAAAGTGGATGTCATGGCCAACACACCCAGCCGGAAGACCTATTATTGTAGTATCTTGATTGAGGAAGTTGGCCACCTCCCCATAAGGATCTCATAGGATATACTCCAGAAGTTGCTCCTTAGGGATTCTTGTGTTCCCGAAGTCCGACCTTTTACTTGATGTCCTAGATACCAAACCATATCAATAAATGGGTTATGGTAGCACATCAAGGAGAACATTAGAAGCGGAGTGCTAAATGTCTCTCGGTCGATCATCCAGATTCTGTTTCCTTGGCCTCGTTAAGGTGAAATCTGAGAAGGTGTTAGCTTCCTTTGCATCTGCATCGTCCATCACCATTCATCATGGTAGTATGTTGTGTTGCCAGGATCCTTGACACGGATATTGGTAAAACCTTGATGAATATGGAAATGCTCAAGTTCTTGAGAGCACGCGCAAGCACTAGGTTTTATCATTGGCGTTTATTGGGATTTGCTCCCAGTTTCCTCGGTTATGTGATAACCTTTCCAAACAGTGGACTCACTCTCTACTGTTGGGTTTCTCCCCAGTTACTAGAATCATTCCCGGCATTTGCATTTTATTCCCATCTTGCACCGCCATTGTGCCATCCTACCACGGGTTCCATCAATTTCCGATGATAAGTAGAGATCATCCATTACGTTGTCTTCAACAAGGTAGTCCACATCATCCATTCTAGTCAGGGTATGTCATTCTTTCGAACTCCTTCAAATGATTGCTCAAGATTTGCCCTAGGCTGGTATAGAGAATTTTATTGATCTCTGAATCAAAAGTAATTCTTTTTGCCACTTAAGGGATAATTCTACGAGTCATCCTTCTCTAAGGTGTCTCGTTATGGTATCATGGCAACTCAAATCCTCGCTACGTTGACAACCATTCACCACCCTCTTAGGTGTGGAATTGTTGTCTACCTAGTGAACCCTCGTCATCTGTTCCACTCCATACCTCTAGATGTGTGCTTCGTGTCTCAGCTCGAGAGATGTTGCTATGTCTCATTCCATGAGTTGATCCTGAGTTGTTCGATCTCCGGGAAGATTGATCCTTCCAGAGTTTCCTTTTCCTCTCGTTGTCATGTTGGCTGGAGTTCTCAGAGCAAGACGACGAGACAAAGATGGTGATTGAATCAACACCTTCATGAAGTGCAACCTAGATTGTGAAGATTATGTTAGTTTGTGTTCCCCCTTCATCTTACCCTACGCTTGAATCTCGGGACGAGATTCCTGTTTAGTGGGGGTGAGCTGTCATAGCCCTAGCTTAGTCCTGCATGTCATTGCATAATCTCCATGCATCATGTTTACTTTTCCTCAGAAACTTGAAATGGGGATGACAGAACCCCCAGCACCCCCTTAATCCAATTAGGGTTTACCAAAATCTTTTTCAATGAACCTGAAATGCCCTTCTAAAATGTTCATCATCTTTGCCTTGGTCTAGAGCCTCTGGCAAAAATGGTGCACACTTTTCTAGGACATCACATGGTCACTGAATTAAATCATATGCTATTTGCATTTGGGCATTTAAATGCTATATAATATTTTAAATGCTCAATTAATTCTGAATTTAAGTGAGGGTTGTTGGGAATATTCCAAACAGGGCCCACAATTATTTTCAGGGTTTTAGGAAATGCCTTAGCATTTTAATTAAGTCAAAACAATTGCAAAAAATAGAAAACAGAAACAATTTATAAAAGAGAGAGAGAACACCTACCTGGGCCACTTACCTGGCTGGGTCGGCCCATCTGTCCCGTGCCAGTCATCACCTACCTCTGCCAGTAGGCAGAGGAGGGAGACAGCGCACGCGCGCGCGAGGCGCCACGCCTCCTCCCTGCTCGCCTGCCACACCCAATGCCTCGGCGCCGCCCCGACCCCCTAGACGTCTCACTTTCCCCCTGGTTCTCTCCCTCGCCCTCTCCCCGCCATGGCCGACGCAGCAGCGCCCGCGCCGCCGTAGTAGCCACAGCCATCGTCGCCCCTCACCTCCACGATGTGTTCCCGAGATTCGCCACCATCCGCTTCGTCGAGCAGCCGAGCCCCGAGCGCTTGCACGTCCCGGAGACGCCTCCTCGACCTCGTCTTCACCGCCCATCGCCGGAGATCCCTCTCGCCGCCCCGTCGCCATCCGACCTCCTGCGAGCTTGCAGTTCGCTCCCCTGCAACCGCCGTGAGCCCTGCTACGTCCACCTCCTCTCCGTTTGCCTTCTCGTGCGCCGTAGCCACAGCACCAAGCTCGCCCGCACGCGCCGCAGCCTCTGCACATCGCCGTCGTGGCCACAGCCATGCTGGCTTGAAGCCAAGCGCGTCACCGCATTCGCCGCAGCCCTAGCAGCCCGTAGCACCGCCCCACGCACCTCGCCATGCCTCCTAGCGACGAGTCCGAGCTCGTCCGAGCTCCGGCAGCTGCCAAACACGTCGCCAGCGTCGTTTCCAGCGTCCCCGAGCTCAAACTCCAGCACCACTCGACGCGGCTCGCTCCCAGCTCCACGTAGATGCACTCCGCCGTCGATTTGGTCGCCGGAGTGCGAAACCCGCGCCTCTCCGCCGTCCCTGGCCTTGCCGGCGACAAGTCCCAGGTCATCTCCAGCGAGTTTGACCCGGGTTGACCCCAGTTTGACTCCCCCTAGGTCACTCACGTGCGGGCCCAGGCTCTTAACTAAACTAGATTAGTATTAGTTTAGTGCTAAATAATTTGGATTAGTTAGGTTAGTCACTGACAGGCGGGTCCCACTGGTCAGGTTTGACTTGGACCGTCTCCGTTGACCGCTGACGTCACAGTGACGCAATGCTGACGCAGTAATATATTTTCTGGGTTTATTCTTTTCTAGGAAATTCCAAAAAATGCTATAAACTTCAAAAAATCATAGAAATTAATCTATAACTCCAAATATAAAGATTTATATATGAAAATTGATCAGAAAATCCAATTTATCCATCTGTACTGGTTTCATGCATGTTAGAGGAACCTAACCTTGCTGTTTGGATGGAACAAGATAATGCACTTATATGAGTTCATATTTTGGGTTTGCATTTGAATCTTTGATTCAAATGAACTCAAACCACCCTGTTCAAAGCTGCATTAGCCAAAACACACTCATTTTGCCATGTCATTGCATGCATCATATTGTTGCATATTGCCATGTAATGATTGTGTTACCGGTGTGATCTTCGTGGTAGGTTCTGCCTCCGAGGATATTCACCAGTATCCAACTGAAGGGCAGTACCCCTCTACTACTCTGTCAGGCAAGCAAAACTCCCTTGTTCATTCCGATACAAACCCACTCTCTCGCTCTTGCTCTCTTTTACTGCATTAGGACAACAACGATTCAACTGTTCCATGATGTGGTGGTTGAACCCCTTTTCCTCTGCATGACCTGTCATTGCCACAGTAAATAGATGAAACCCACTAGAATGAGTAGGAGTTGTTTGAGCCCTGATGTGCCTACTCATTCATGCTTGTTTGTCATGTCTGCTACTGCTTAGAGTTGAGTCAGGTCTGATTCATCGGGGATGAATTGGAGGTGTGTGAACATGTCCTACTGTTGAGAGCTAAGTGTGTGAACACGATTTGGTAAAGGTAGCGGTGAGAGGCCATGTAGGAGTACATGGTGGGTTGTCTCATTGAAGCCATCCTCAGGAACAAGCTTCACCTCATCCTGCGTGCCACCGCTATAACCAAGGTAGTAGGGACGAGGAGTAAACAGAGGGAGTAGTAAATTTTTCTCCTCGTCCTGCGAGCCACCGCGCGCATGGGCGAGGGAGCGGGCATAAGGAGGAGCAAGCTTCACCTCATCCTGCGAGCCACCGCGCCCGTGGGCGGGGGAGACGGCGTACTAAGCAAGCTTCTCCTCGTTCTGCGAGTTGACGGGACACATCAAAAGTACTCCAGTGTATAGAGCCTTGCCTCTAAGGTAGGCCCCACATGGTTTGCCTCTTTTTTAACATAACACGTCAAGTCGCAATTTGTTTGTTCACCCGTGGTAGACGATCCTCCCTCCACCAAGTCGACAACCAGTACACGTGCCAAATTACCACGTGGGCTGCCTTTTTCATACAGAAATGAGCTCCACCGTGTACCCGCGCGGGTGTGGTTGGGAAAGAGACGGGAGTACGTGCGCCATGCATGCACCTCTTCTCTTCGTGCACGTCCCCCACCTACGTGGGTGTGTGTGAGAGATACAAACCGCGCTCGTGAGTGTTTTTTGTTTTTGGGTAGGGGTGGGGTGGGGGTTGTTTTCGTGAATTATTTGTGGGAATATGTGTCGATGACATCTCAAACAAATTTTTGCATGCAATGTGTGTGAAATGGAGGCCTATCCATATCATACATAGAGGTTCGGGCAATCCACGAGAAGAGAGGGAGGGGTCATAGATATTGATAGAATCGAAGAGAGGATCAAGTGGGTGGGTGCAAGATCGATGAAGAGAGCCATCGAAATTGTGTGTATGCAAGTCAAAGATATAGGGCGACTGGCCTACCGGAACATTAGAGGGCACATGTCAAGTTTGTGTGTGGCAGGGAGACATGACTAGAGTGCTCGATGTATCGGTGTGGGGGGAGGGGGTGGGGGGAGGGGTAGGCAGAGGCCTAACTATAGAGGTAGAACGACTCGTATATGTGTTGAGAAGGAGAGACCCAGCTATGTCTTGAGGGAGATCGGTCGACATCCATACATAACTAAAGGACGGGAAATATGATGGGACAGAGAGAGAGAGAGAGGAGAGAGAGAGGGAGGGAGAGGGAGGGAGACGGGTAGAGTGCTGGATGGGTGATGGAGTTGCTTCTCGAAGATGGTGGGAGAGGCCTACTAGACAAACTGAGGGTGGAACTGCAATGTTATCAATAAGAGTGGGGATGTGTTTCTGTGTGTGCCTGTGCGTGAAAGATCTGTCGGGACGCATCCATGGATGATGAAGGGGATCCATGGATGACGTGTGGGTAAAAACGAGTTATAAGGACCTAGCTAGCTATATGTATAGCGAGAGATCGGTCGGTGTACGTCCATTTGTTAGAGGCAAATAAGGCCCAGCGAGACGGATAGACAGAGAGAATGGAGCTAGGAGGTGGTGCGAGAGGCCCAACTACTAGCTAGATAGGGGAGGAGTGTGCGGTTGTGAGATCGATGAAAAGAGGGGCGAGAGTTTACACGTGTGTATGACCGTATGAGAGACACGAGGCAAGGACACATAAAGGAGGAGATTGAAGGTGTGTGTGTATGTTGTAGGCAGGCATCGCTGGAGAGGTTTATCGATCGGTGTGTGTCGGAAAGGAGTTGTGGAGACTCTGGGAGAACGACCTAAAGAAAAAAATGAATGTGCCCGGTGGATAGAATGCTGAGGGAGGGGGAGGGCGAGGAGGGCGTGTGCATGCACGAGAGAAAGTTAGTGGTAGCTACAAAGGTTAGAGGATTGTGTGGGTGTAAGAGACTAACAAAGATCATAATTTGATATGAAAGCGGATTCATATATTTGAATAGGAGATCATAGTGTTTTAAACATTGCATGCATGAATATAGCGGTGATACGCGTGCTGTGCACATGTTATACCATAATGTGATAATGCATGGCGTTTGCAACTCACAGCTAAATGCTGAGCAATCTAAACCATACTATACATCAAACAATCTCACATTTTATTTGAATTTGTGATAATGTGGGGCGTTTGCAGCTTACAACTAAATATCGAACAATCTAAACAATACTATATATCGAACATTCTCACATTTTATTTGAATTTGTGGTAATGTGTGGTGTTTGCAACTCACATCTAAATACTTGTAGGCGTAGGGGGCGGGGCACCATACATAATGTGATAAACACATTATACATATGAGACATGGTTTAGATTATGAAGATCTAGCTAGAGCTAGAAATGTAATGTGATTTGAAATCAAAATAAAGTGGATTCAAAAAATCTAGTTCGAGTTCATATAGTACACATAGTTCATATGTAACTCGAGAATAATCATGTGGTGTGCTGTGAAGATAATACACAAACGATGGTTTAACTTGAAAATAATGATGATTGTAGATCTTACTATAACAGAGAAACGAATTCAAATGCTTTGACTTCACAACAATCATTACTGTAGATCTTATTCAAATAGAGAAACAAATTCAAATTTAGTTCATATTGAAGCGGTAGTATATACGTTTGGAATGCACTAAAACGTTCATTTGAGTAGTAGGTTGCATGCATTATACACGTAGCAAAATATTTTAATTAAACATAACATGAATTCAAAGTTTTGAATGACATTTGTAGTGCGCATTGATTTGGTACAGTACACGTTAGGCTTGTCCGGAAATTTCAACCCGCGCCTTGTTAGCCCGAAATATTTAAGATATATCTTTGTCTCGTTGTGCTCCGACAACTCCCTCCATCTCAACCCGCGCCTTGCTATTCCGAAATTACAACGCGCGCGAAAACTCCCACCTCCTGTGAAATCCCGACACGCGAAATACCCGTGGTACCCCTGAACCGAAAGAACCACCTCAAATCGGTGGGGGGTACTTTCGTAACTTACCCCACATTTCGGACAAGCGCGTCTCTAAGCCATGGTTCCCCACTGCCATCCCATCCGTCCACCCATTTGTACACCAAGGCCGCGAAAATCCGCGACGAAACCCCACACCCTGCTCCGTCCACTACCCAGCCGGAGCCTCTTCCCCGACGATGTCATCCACAGCAACACCTCGACGTCCCTCGTCCACCGTACCGGATGAGGATCCGTCATTGATCTCATCATCCCGCCGGTTCAGCCACCCCGTCCTCCACCTCCAAGAAGCTGCCCCGACGTTCCCCTCGTCTTTCGCGCCACCTCCATTCCCACACTACCGTGTTCACCTGCACCACCGGAAGAGCATCATCATCACCGTTTCCTTGGATGAAGCTGCGGCCTAATCGGCGCCACCAAAGAGGTTGTACACTAATCGCTGCATTTTCTTCTTGATTCGATCTCACGGTGCTGCCGGCGCACGGTCCCGAGCCGACACGGCGCGGCTCCATCCACGGCGGCGTCGCCGGCCACTTCCTCCACGGCATCGCTCCCTCGGTGGCGACGTCCACATTAGTAGGAGCTGCTGCTGCTGCTCTTGCTCTCGGTCCCCTGCCTGGTCTGCTCTTGCTATTGCTCTTGCTCGCGCTGCTGCTCTCGCTCTTGCTCTTGCTCTTGCTTGCGATGCCGCTCCAATTTAGCTACACTTCAGTCGACTAAATCGACTTTTCAGTCAGTCGATTTTCAGGGGGTGGGGGGCTCGCCGGGGTGAAGGAAGAACCAGCCACAGGGGGGAGGGGGGCTCGTCGGAGAGGTACCCCACTATCTATCTTAGGGTTCAGGATGGGGGCGGTGGTCGCCGGCGGTGGCGGGGCGTTGGCGGGGCGGTGGCGTGGGGATCGCCGGAGAAAAAGCTCGGCACGGGGGGGGCCTAGAGGGATGGCCGGGGCGGCGGTGGACCGGCGGTGGGGAGTGTTTTCGGGGCGGGCGGGGCGGCGGGGGGCTGCTGTTTGGCCGGTAGTGGCTGGCGGCTCAGGGGGGTGGAGGTTGAAGATGAACCGCAGGCCCTTGATTTCGTATCCAACAGCTGCAAAATCGACTGACCAGAGATGAAAAAGTCAGTCGACCGACGTGTAGCCTCACCTTGCTAGTGCGTTCAGTTTCGACAGCAAAATTCAGTTTCGACGGCAAAATTCAGTTTCGACAGTTAAGTTCTGTTTCGACAGTTAAGTTCAGTTTCGACAGTTAAGTTCAGTTTTGACAGTTAAGTTCAGAGATGGGCGGCTGATGTATTTTACATCTAGCACTTTGTGGTTATGTATTTTACGTTATGTATTGGAGATGCTATTAGAATTCCACTCAGGCTAACGTTGTTCGTTGTCTCTCTTGTCCTGCTTCAGCCTCAGCGTCGTACAACTCACCGGAGCTGCTCCAACGACGAAACCCTCCATCACAGCGGAGCAGTACCTCGGGCTCCATCTCCAGACGCCTAAGATCTTCTTCCCCTCCTCCGACAGCAAAGTCAGCCGGAGCATCCTCACCGGCCAACCCAATCACGTTGAGATCATCATGGCTTCGCCAAAGAGGTTGTACACTTGTTGCATCTCTTTTTTACTCTACATGTTATATATATTGTCCACTGAGCACACGGATTTGTTCCTTTAGTGTCTCCTTGAAAGAAAAAACGTAGGAATTTTAATTTTCACTTGTCCTCCTTTTCAAATTCCTATTCATGAAGCACAAGACTAAGAGATAGTAGCATAATAGCATTATAACCGTACATTTTCTTGTGGTTTGACTTAATCTCACCATGATTCTTTGCATCCTGTGATCTTCCAATTGTTGTGAATCAAACACCCAGATTGGCAGAAATCCTGTGTTTTTAAATTCTCTGTTTTGCACGTGCATTCCTATCCTATTCCTGTCTATTTCCTATCCCTGCATTGTTGGAATCCTCCAATTCAAACGAGCCCTTACAGAATTACTTCTCTTACAGATAGTTGTCAAAGAAAACCTTGCGTGGTTTGTCCCGCTCCTGATGCGCCGTCGTCCACCCCAGCTTAGTTGCTCCAACGACAGAAGGGTCCAGCACAGCAGGGATCCGGCCTCCAGACTGTCTTTCGCCGCCTCAGATCTTCTTCCCCGCCGCTGGCAGCCATGAAAACTGCATTACCATCATCAACCGAGCAGATGACCTCGAGGACTACACGGGTCCGCAAGAGAGGTCGCACTCTTTCGTGTCTGCTTACGTTATGCATCGATTAATACTACATGCTACTTTATCGTCCTGTTCACCGATTAGACTCGGAGTCAGCTCCAAACTAATGGTCAAACTTGAGTTTTTAAATGGTTGTGGGGTACATATCGGGGCCGCTATCAATAGTATCTATCTACTATCTGGTTAATCTCCGGTGTCTACTATGAGTTTCATGTTGGGTGGGAAACAAACAGTAAAGAAGCCATTGTCTATATTTTTTAACTGAAGCCATTATCTGCCTGCTATTATTGGTTTTGGGTCTATCCACAGGTTGCTACCATCACTCTGGATTTCTGCATGCACTCCTTACATAATCTCACTATGTTTTATTCCTATGCATGATAGTTATTGTAAAAAATGGAACTGAACATGTAGAGCAAAAGAGACGAGCCTTGCGTGGCAATAAAATTTCATGCAGACGTCGCTCCATGGTAGGCGCAAAGGCAGCCCCCCCTCCACGCATTTCAGATTGTAATCGAGAGGAAGATATCTGTTCTGAGGGGGATTCAGAAGGAGAAGACAACTCCTATTTACCCCCTGAGGTCTTCGCTCTAACTTGGCATGCTGATGTTGGTTATATCATGCATATGGTGTCTTGCATTGCTTACTTTATACATCAAATATGTCATCTGCTTAGTTTAGACATCCTTTGTGTGAATGCCATCTGTTTAGTTTATTCATCGTTTATGTGAATTATGCAA
Source organism: Triticum aestivum (assembly GCF_018294505.1). NCBI lineage: Eukaryota > Viridiplantae > Streptophyta > Magnoliopsida > Poales > Poaceae > Triticum > Triticum aestivum. The sequence goes on from NC_057805.1 coordinate 288,037,379, forward strand.
CGCCATCTTGTTTAGCCAGGCATCATATATGTGAATTTTGCAATGCCATCCTGCTTAGCCAGTCATCTTATATGTAAATTATATCAGGCCATCCTTTTTTTCGTTACATATTACAATTGTCAACAATGTTAGTACATTCAACTGCTCTTCGTGTGCATCAGCCATTTGACACGGTGATTGCAAATTCTGGAGTGAAAACAAGGTCTTCAGAGCAGACTATGATATCTGACGAAGCGCATATCTCGCTGGTTACGGATAGCTCCTCAGAGGAGGATTCAGAGACAGATGACCAGTCCTATTCCCCCCCTCCCGAGGTGTATGCTCTAACTTGGCAGGGTTATGTTGCTCATATCGTGCGTATGGTGTCTCGCATTGCTATGTCATTTGATTAGTTTAGACATGCTTTGTGTGAATGCCACCTGTTCAGTGTCTAATTTCCATATATGTGAATTATGCATTGCCATCTTGTTGCAAGACATTATATATGTGAATTATACAATGCTACCTTGTTGCAAACGCATTATATATGTGAATTATGCAATGCCATGCTGTTTAGCCAATCATCATGTATGTGAATTATATCATGCTATCATTTTTTTTGTATTACGTGTTCCATTTGTCAACAACGTTTGTATATTCAACTACTCTTCATGTGCATCAGCCATTTGAAGCGGTGATGGAAGTATCTGGAGTGAAAACAAGGTATTCAGAGCAAACAATGCTACCTGCTGAAGCAGACATCTAGCTGGTTATAGAGAGCTCCTCGGAGGAGGATTCAGAGACTGATGACCAGTCCTATTTCCCCCCTGAGGTCTATGCTCAAACTTGGCAGGGTTATATTACCCATGTCATGCATGTTGTCTTGCATTGCTTTGTTTTTACATCATATATGGATTGCCATCTGCTTACTTGCTTACTATATAAATCATATATTTGAATTATATCATGCCATCATGTTTACATAGTACATACACATCATCTATCTGAATTATGGCATGGCAACCCATTCAATAAAGACATCATATAGTTATATCATCTCATCCTGTTTATTGTTTACAGTCATCATATTTTGAATTATGGCATTCTATCCGTGAATGTATGTGAATTATGGCATGCCAACCTATTTAATAAACACATTATATAGTTATGTCATGTCATCCTGTTTACATAGTCTCATATTTTGAACTATGTCTTTCCATCTTTTTTAGTTAGCCATCATAATGTGAAATTGTGTCATGCTATCCTGTTTAGTTAGCCATCATATATGTGAAATTGTGTCATGTTATCATGTTTGGTTAGACAACATAAATATGAATTATTTCATGCCCTCTTTTATTCCCCACTATCCATTGCACCTGTCTATCATACAATGTCTATACTTCCAATTACTTTTCTTGTTTATCAGCCATTTGAATTGGAGAGCGTGATGGCAGTATCTAAGGGAGTAACAACACGGTCTTCAGAAAAGATAGTGCTACCAGTTGATGCAAATAGAACCACGGTTGTACTTGCCCAAGGACCAGATCCACCACACATAACCCAGACTCTCGCAGATTGTACCCCTACCAGTTGGAAAGAGAACCAGCTACACCCCTTCTAACCCCAACCCCGGCAGATAGTAACCCAGTTCCAGTTGACACAGCACCGTCTCCACCACAGAGCACCCAAACACGAGCAGTTAGTAAGGGAACTGCAGTGCCCAAAGCATGAGGACCACCACTCTGAATCCAAACTCAACGCTTAAAGGAGAAGAAGATTTGTTCTCAGGTCAGGTTCTGTAGCTATGGTTCATACTCCTTTGCTCTTGCATTACTGTATTTACTCATACCAACTATTTTCAAATTTGAAGGATGGAATTGAAACTCCAATGGCGCAACAGGTATGTTTTAAACCTGTTTCTTTAACTGGTTTGCTATTGTAACATGCTCTATGTTGATTTCAGTTTCAATTGAATAAACAGTTATGTTCTCATGTGATGCACATTACAAGTGTTGTTATTGCTCTATAGTTACCCACACTTATATTCTGTCTATTCTGCTTTGTCTTGAACAAATATTATTTGAACTGTGTCTCTATCTTGATTTGGCAACAAAAACTAGAATGATATAGACCATAAAGTGACCATGGTACATAGATATATGTTTGTTTCATGTTGTTATCCTGTCCACTTTACTACTGAACTCATTTACCAAAATGAGTTTCATATACAACATGGTAAACATGTGATGTGTCTGCTTGTTTCTTTTAGAACGCGGACAAAATATTGGAGAACAGTACCGCGTTATCCAATGGTAAAGGAACTAATGCAGATAAGGTTCAAGATAGTGAGACATCCCTGTTGGTCTCCAAGAAAGCTGATAAAAACTATATTGACGACAGTGAGGGAACCCAAAAGTCTTGTCTTGATGTAGTGTTCGAGTTACTGGCCACTACTGCTGGTACAAGCTCTTCGAACTCGCTGCCTGAATCATTTCGTCTTCTTGAGTCTCAACTTCAAGTTGAAATACATCGATCAGATGTGCTGCGACAGGAAGCCGAAGGACTGAGGAAGTCCATGCAGAATTCAGATGCATATTTTCTGGTGCAACAGCAAGCGCTGGAGGATTTAAGCGCCAAACAAGAGAAAGTTAATAAGCTTGCTAAGCATCTTGCCAGCATTATGGGTACCCAGGATATTGTTTCTTGAGATCTTCTGAAGTGGCCCACTACTAGGAAAAGGCCTACTAGTGGCGCACCAGTTTTGCCTACTAATGGCGCACTACTGGTGCGTCACTAGTACCACGCCACTAGTATTTTTACTAATGGCGCACCACTGGTGCGCCATTAGTATCTGGTATACTAATGGCGCACCAGGCAATGCGCCATTAGTATAGGCCACGGTGCGCCATTAGTATGCCTCCCAGGGGGCCATATTTACCCATGTGCTTTGCCATACTAATGGCGCACTGCGGGGTGATGCGCCATTAGTATCCTTTGGCATACTAATGGCGCACGTTGGGGTGATGCGCCATTAGTATCCTTTGGCATACTAATGGCGCACGTTGGTGTGATGCGCCTTAGTATCCTTTGGCATAATAATGGCGCACGTTGGGGTGATGCGCCATTAGTATGTACATTAGGGATTATTATTTTTCTTTTCTGATATTTGCACAGATTACAAAATATATTATTGGACAGAATATAAACAGCACCACACAGCAACAGCAGATACAATAGAAGATTAGTCTCCGAATACAATTCATCATATTAGTCTCCGAATTCAAAAGACCGAACAAAGATAGAACATTACAAGTCTTGAGACCACGAGTAGCGAGTTTGTCTTCACATTACAAGTCAATGTTGATCATCTAAACTACCATCACATAGAAGAGAGTTATGGTCATCATGATGAGCATCATCGCGATGAAACTGGTCTTCATCCGGTTCCTCCAACGCTCCCTCCTCTCTCCCGCTAGATAGCGCGCGTATCTAGATTCCGCCTCCGCCCTAGTGGTGTACCCTTTGTAACTGTTACCGCTGAAACGGTGAACCTGTCTCCGACACTCCTCCCAGTCGTCGTAGACTCCGGGAACCTTACCCTTGTACACGACATACGACGGCATCTCTATGCACTAGCCAAACAACAGACAATACATAAGCAATATATAAGTATGTAACAAAAGGATCGGAAGAGAAAAGCAAGACATTAATAGCACGATTCATGGTCCTACTAATAAATAGCATCGATTACATCTAAGTTGAACGACTGTCCAAACCAAAGAGACATACAAGTTCATTAAAGTTTAATTACAACATGAGCTAATCAATGTTTCAGAACTACACATAGCATCACTACTTTCGACTCGACTCATGGGACCGGAGCGTGGATGAAGCCGCCGTCTGTCGTGATGGTCATGAAGTCGCGGGCGTTGTCAGCCTGCATTTGTAGCGTTGTGTCTATCTCACTGTTGGACGGTTGAAATTTGAGGTAGAACTGCCCCGAGGTACGAAGGACATCTTGATGGATGATTTCTGCAAACTCCGACTGGATGCGAAAGAATTCTTGTCGGATGTCCGCGTCCTGGATTGCCGCCAAGCTTGCGGCCCAATCTTTGAGATTATTTGGTAGCAGAAGGTGATTATGGTCCCGTACGATCGCCCGCATGTGATGGAGGGCGTAGTAGGCATCCTTCTGACCGCCAGGCGGCTGCTTGACGCAGGGGAACGTCGTATTGTGGGTGAACACGTGCCTGCCGTACCTACGAGCTGGCCTCTTAAAGGTGCCTCCAGATGCGGCGTAGCCGGGGAGAGCATCATCAAGAACTTTCTTGATATTTGTGTAGTCTATCTTGGAGTCACGGTCCGGGTCGAAATACGTGGCCATGGAATATTTCGGGCTTAAGAGGATGAGTGTGCAATGTGTGTCACTGCACAGAACACGGAATGTTAGAAAAAAAAGAACGATCGAAATCTAAGAAATCATATGTTACGGGGCGGTTAGGAGATGACTTACTCGGGAAAGTAAGGCACGAGGAAGTTATCCTTATCTGGGTTTGCCAGAATGACGCCTTCGAGGTGTGAACTCGCGACTTGCCGGTCCCCAGCGCTGCCCAAGATCTTGGCACGCATGTAGAAGGGGTCGACTATCACAATGTCCGGGGTCTTGTCTCTAATGATCCGCATCTCCATACTCAGCGAAAACAGCCGAACGAAGGTGTAGTGCAGCGGATGAAGGTTAAGCATAGCAAAGATGTCATCAAACCGCAGGACGATCGTACCCCCGACGGCGCTATCCACAAAGCCCTTGCCCTCTGGCACCTTGGCCACGAAAACCGGGTATGCCACATCATTCTCTCTGAGACGCCGCTTCTCCAAAGAAAGAACACTGTCATGCAGACTCCGCATAGCACCGGTTGCAGCATTGAGCATATTTGTCGGTAGCATCGCCCTACCCGCCACATGCACCCTCCTCGAGATATCCTTAGGTGAAGGTGGCCCGTCCTGAGCACGGATCGTACTCGGTGCCGGCTGGCTCGCACTGGCGCCCTTGTTAGTCTTTCGTTTCCGTCCCTTCTTCCTGATCTGCTGTAATGGGATCGAGTTCTGCTCACAGACCGCCTTCTTGAGCGTGTTGGGGCTGATAATATTTCGCACCTCAGCTATCTGAGGCTCGGTGAAGGCGGCAGCTGGAGGCGTCTCCTGAGAACTGAACGCCAGACGACGCCTGTTGCAATTGGGTTTCTCCGCCGTACCAGCTAGATCGCGGTCGTCTTTTCAGGGTTGGGTTCTTGAGAAGGAGGCCCGCAGAACTCGTCACCGTACCCATGTTCGGCAAAGTACTTATCGACGTTGGAAAATGTACCGCCGTCGTTGTCGTCGTCGTCCGGATCCTGTGCCATATGCATGTCCGGATCCTGTGCCATAGGGATGTCCGGCATGTCCGGTAGCGTTGCGGCGTTCTTGCCATGGCTTGGCGCTGGCACGACTGGCGGTCTTGTCTGTGGGGTGGTGTCCCCCGCCCCCAAACGAATCTGGCTCTTCGGCCAAAGCAGGGGCCAGCTTACGCAGGCGCTGAGGGTCATCACATCATCTTCGTCGGCCCCAGCGTGTCGAATCGGAGGTAACAACTCGTCGCAGCCTGGCAGCACCCGAACCAGTTCAACCCTATACAAGCTGGGTGGCATCGGATTACCGTGGAACACGCGGTTGCCCGGTTGAACGATTCTGCCCTTGGCGACATCGACCAACTCGCCGCCCACGAAGTGCAGGAGAGTGCAAGGAACGTCGGCGGCGCCCTGCGAAAACATGTAGGGCGTCAGGGATGCCCAGTCAAAGGCAAGGAGATGAAGTCATCGGCCGAGAGGCTTAGTTACCGTGATGCCGTCGAGCTCGGCTAATGTCGAGGCACCGCCAACGGCGGGCGTGCAACTGACGGAGGGGCCGCTTGCTGGCGAGGTGCCGGCCGGCGTACACCCGGGTGCATTAAGCTCCAATGCCCATGCCGGCGCCGGAGACACGAATACCGCCTCCGCCGGAGACACCAATGGCGCCGCCTGCGCGTTGTGCGAGTTGCTGGCCGTGAAGCTGGGAACCGGGGGAGGCCCCTGTTGGCCGCCCGCAATCCACGTCGTCAGCCCCTGAATCAAGGTAGGCACTATGGCGGTGAGCGTCGTTCCCAGTTGTTGTTGCACTTGCTCTTGGACAATCTCCGGAATCCGCGCCACTTGTGCCTTGAGTTCTTGAACCTCGCGCGACTGGCTTTCCGAGCTGGTCTTTTTCTCCTTTCGCCCACCAGCGGTATAGTATGACGACCATTTTGTGGACAAGCCTTTGCCGGCCACACGACCAGCTGACGACGGCTTACTGAGCTTATCCTTGTTTTTCATTACATTCAACGCCCTATTTAAAGGGGTGTCAAAAGGGGAGCTCTGAGACGACCCCGCGCTACTGCTTTCAGCCTCCTGCGGAAGGAATGTGAACCATTTAGAAATTTGGCTTCATTAATTAGAATGCAACCATATGGAGCTAATTACGCGGGGGTGTATTCCTTACCAGAACAAGCTCAAGCGCCCTGGTCTTCGGATCCGTGGTAAGCTCCTTTGTTACCGGGTCCTCCTTGTACCGGGCCCTGACAAAGTTCCTGGTCTGCTTGTCACGTAATTTCTCGAAGCGGGGCGGTAGGCCTTGCTCGGCACGCTCCGCGTCCTCCTTGTCCCATATAGGCTCCGCCACTCTGTAACCGCCGGGACCGAGTTGGTGGACCCCTAAGTTCAACTCCCGCATTTCTTTCCCCCACTGACTTGATTCGGAGGTTGCGCTGCTCTCGCACTTGATCTTGAACTCCTTGTAGTCATCTTCGCTCATCAAAGGATATTTCGCCTTGATCTTCTCATAACTATCACCTTTTTCAATCATTGCCTTCACCGTGCTTCTCCATGTAGACAGGGCCGTGCTCATCCTCGTGAGGGCGGCACTGTTCACTTTATTCCCTGAGAGGCGTGTGTTTGCAAACTCAGCGGGGAACTTGTATCGTTCGTGCAGCTTCGTGAAGAGGAGGCTGCGCAAATTCCCTCGGTCCTTATGCCTTAGGTTCTCGGTGTTGATCGAGACGGTGCTCCGGAGAATGCACCCGAGCTGAACCGAGTACCCCTTGACTACTTGTTTGGGCGCCGTTGGATGCCCGTCGGAGTTCACTTCAGTAAATTCCTCCTTGACGGTGCCGAGCACGTTCGGGCGCCGGTCCTTCCGTTGCCTCTTCGGTTGGCTGCCATCTGTGCGTGCGCCGCCATCATTAGTGGTGGCATCCTCGGCGGCACCATCAGTGGTGTCATCCCCGACCCCAGTAGGGGTTGTGTAGTCAGGATCGGTGTCTTCCGCGGCATCGTCCTGATAGCGGTGAGGTTCTTCCTCCAGCTCCTGGGACAGCTCCCAGAATTGCTTGCCGCCCGAACCGCCGGCCTCATCGTTGTGGGCCATGTTTCGCTCTAAATAGGAAAAAAGTTTGGTCAAAAAGTTGGTTATTGTCAAGGAACAAGATCATGGTCTCATCATTTAGGGTTTGTCGACACCGAGAGGCATCCTAAAAGCTAAGCTTTTATCATTTAGGGTTTGTCGACGCCAAGGCACCCTAAAAGCCTAAGCTTTCATCATTTGGGCCTAATCACTTGGCTCTATTGCCACCTATGGTTTAATGCAGCAAGAATAAAGGGGCAATTGATCCTACTTAATTAAGTACTAAGATACCCCGGCCCATGCATTAGTCGCAAGTACCCCATATGTCCTATTTTTAGCAAAGTCATGCTAAAATTCACGGAAAATTTCAGCATGACCTTTGCTGAAAATAGGACATATGGAGTACCCGAATTTGCCGGAACGGAAGTTAATCGACATTCCGGCAAACTCAAGGGCCTCTCGGGGTACCTGCAAAATCATCACGACACGATGGTCGGAGACAAAACCCAGCAAACTAGCACCACAATGTGCCTCTACTTTCATATGGATGAAAAGGCCACAATGTGCCTCTACTAGCACCACAATCTTAGTTAACTTCTGGGGACATCAGAAAGTTAACATCCGCCTGATTATTATGAGGACTTCACTGCCACTGTTTACTCAAACTTAAGTTAGTAATTAAAAATATAAAATAGGATAACCCAGTGACAGGACTGTTGGTTGATGTCACAAAAAAGTTGCTAGTCTCAACATGTTCTACAGTTGTTAAAATTATCTTACTGTATTTAGAACAAACTAACACCACAGAGTCTACTAATTCAGGTAGAAGCCATCATTCATTACAAATTTGAATATATGATATTCCAGAAAATAATCTGTCTACAAAATGAGATACATCCCGTTTGAACTACCAAAACTGTAACCAACGTTATTACCTAATTATGAAAAAAGTGCAGTACATATAAATTATTTCATCACTGAGAGGAGATAACCAAAAGTTTCCAAGCAATATGATTAAGAAAATGGGATTTAGGCATCCAAATGCCACAAAAGACCAAATCACATTTTTAAACCAAGTTACACAAAGAAAATGCACCTAAGCACCAAGAGGAACTGTTACAACTCCATAAGGTATATCCAAGTCACTGCTGCTCATATTCAAAAAACCTAACTCCAATATAACCAGAAAGATTTTAAAACATTATATCTCCCTGCTGACACGAACTGAAAGCGTAACAAAAATACCATCTTCTTTTGTTGATGCGTTGGTGTTTCAGAGCAGAGGTAAGAAAACCGGAGACCATATATGTAGTTTCTAACATATGCAAGATTACTTAAAAATTGGAGAGCCATGTCGTTTCTACTGGACCTAAATAGAGCTAGCTGCTGGTGTTGAACAATAAACAGCCACACCACACACTAAGACAAGTAACTGAAATGACTCTCTTTGTATTGTAGTAGAAGAAGAAACAAGAGAGAGATGCAAGATAGTAGTATATATAGGTGAGTCAACCTATTATTCTAGGCAGCTGCCTTGCTGGTGATTCGGTGTCGTCGCAACTGGATCCCTCCCACTCGACCTGCGATCTTCTACAAGGAAAAAGTAGCAGCTCAGTCAACCACCATATAATTATACAAGGAAAAAATGTTACTTGGCACAAGTGTAAACGAGAAGCTTGAGGTAGCAGCAGATTGAAGTGATAAAGTGCAAAGGAGAAGCTTGAGCTAGTAAACAATTTCTGAATGTTATAAAGTGGGGAAAGTAAAATAAAATTCATGACTAGTCATGGCAGTAGAAAAGAGATGAGATTTCACAAAACCAGAGCCAAGCATAGTCCAGAATGTCAAATTTTCAGTTAGTTAATTATTACAGTCCTTTGCTAAAAGAGATGATCCGTCCAAGAAATTTAATACTAGATGCATGCAGTCTGTTGAGGATCTTTTAGTGAATGACTAACAACAAGTAGCCGAGCTTGCCCAAGAAAGATTAGATTCAGAAGTGCTGGCTGCTGCTAGTGAATGGAGCTGACAGTTATACAGTGTCAATTGACAGTAAGTAGAGTGAGATGATCAAACGTTTGTGCTAAATAGCAGTGGCAGTGTAATGTTAACTAAATACAGTTGGCAGTGTATAGAGTGTTAATTGACAGTGGCTTGTCCTGGATATAACTCATTTTCTAGGTTTACCTTGGGTAGATAGCCCATGAATGCGGAACAGATACTTACATTCATGCCGTGAGATAAACTTATTTTCAGGTATAAACCATGGACAATTACCCGATGATACAGTGCATTTTTCTTCAGTGTATGTCCAGTGCATTTTTCTTCTTCTTTCGTTGAGTAGCATAAATTAGACCTCTCATTGTGTAAGATGCAGGAGTACTTCTTATACTCTATGGCATTGCCATACTTAGCCAAGAGTCCCCATTTCTTATATTCTGTGAGATGCAGTCATCTTTTACTCCAGTTCTTATAGTATTTTGGAGTACATTGCCTGTTATGCTGCTTGCAAGGTTAGCATAGGTTCAGAAATGGGGACTAAAAAACAGTGATTTAATTCTCCAATTCAATTTTCATTTTCAAGTTTAAATTTGAATTTCAAAAGTAGTGATTTTTTACACCCAGTTCAACAGTGATTTTACCTTGATTTCAACGGTAATTTCAGCAGCAGAGTCGGGGGCGGGGACTAAAAAAATCTTAACCCTAACAGCATAGTGGAGCGCATGGAAGACGAGGTGGGGCGGCGGGTAGACGGGCACCTTGGCGTGCAGGCGCTCGAGGGCGGCGGGTAGACGGGCACCTCCCCGGGGAGCGCCTCCAGCCACGTCTCCTCCACGAGCAGCTCCGGACTCGGCGAGGCGGAGGTTGCGGCGCGCGCGGGCGAGGGCGAGGTTGGTGTCGGCCCTGCGGCGCTGCTCTAGCGAGAGTGGGGTGGGGTCGGAGGGGAGGAAGGGGAGGATAGGGAGAGGGAGGCGGCGGGGGCGTGGATTGGGAGCGGACGGAGAGGAACTGGTGCGAGGGAGAGGGACGAAGGGGAACTGGCGAGGGAGAGGGAGGAATTAGCTATAGGGGGGAAACTTACTAATGGCGCACCCCGAAGCGGTGCGCCATTAGAATGTTTTTTTATATAGCAATGGCGCACCCACGATCGGTGCGCCATTAGTAAACTTCTTTTTATATAGCAATGGCGCACCAGCCAGAGGTGCGCCATTAGTAATTTTTTTTTTATTATTTTTTGTTGCATCTAATAATTTTTTAGAAAATGAATATGAATATGAAACAGTAATAATTTTTTATAAAAACAGTAATAATTTCTTTAAAATATAATCAAATTTGTTATTTGAAAATATTTATGAACATGAAAAAAATCATCAAATTTATTATTTGAAAATATAATCAAATTTGTTTTTTTTGCAATTTTAGTTGCATTCATTTGTGACGGTGGAGCGGGCCGGGGAGGGTGCGGGGGGTCGTCGGCGGCCGTGGAGCGGGCCGGGGAGGGTGCGGTGGGTCGGCGGCGGCGGTGGAGCAGGGGAGGATGCGGTGGGTCATCGGCGGCGGTGGAGCGGGGGAGGGTGCGGGGGGTCGGCGACGGTGGCCGGTGGAGCGGGGTAGAGGGTGCGAGGGGTGCTCGGCGGCGAGGGGGACCGGATCTGGCGAGGTGGGATAGCGATCGAGATGGAGGGGGATCGAGATCGAGTGTCCATGAAATTTAAAAATATTCATGAGTTCAAAAAGTGCCCATGAAATACAATCGAGAAATGAAGGCTACAATTTAAATACAATCGATCTTAGCTAGCTATCTGTTCACAATCTTCTTACCCTTATTTTTCGTAAATGGAATTCTTCTCTTGAACGGACGTCCTTTAGGTAGGGTGGTCCTGCTTCTTCTTGTGGTGTATGCTGATACTTCATTGTCGTCGTCATGTTCCATCTTCGGGTCGCCGTACTTGTCGAAGTCTTGCTCATTGGCGACTCCATCCATTCCGATGATCTTCCTTTTGCCTCTCCTCACGACAACACGACTGGGCTTTGACGGGTCGGTAATGAAGAAGCATTGGTCCACTTGGGAAGCCAGTACCCATGGCTCATTTTTTGTGGTGACGTTCACGCCTGCGGTCTTGGATTTGGCTTCTGGTATAACCATGGTGGTGAAATACCGGTCTTCTTTTATGACGCTCTTGGCCCATCTGACACGGAACATCGGGACCTTCTCTCCAGCGTAGCTCAGCTCCCAGATCTCCTCGATCCTTCCGTAGTATCTGTCCTTGTCATTACCGGTGTAGGATTCCATCGTTACCCCGGAGTTCTGATAACCATCGCTCTTCATGTCCTTGTCCTCGGTGTAGAATGTGTAGCCGTTGATATCGTACGCCTCATACGTCATCAGGTTGTGCTCGGCGCCCTGTGACAAGGCGAATATGAGTTGTTCTTCCGCGGAAGAATCCTCATGTAAAGGGTACGACCGAAGCTTCTACTTGAACCAACGCGTGAAACATGAGTTGTGCTCTTTGATTATATCTCCGTCCGTCCTCTGTTGGCCTCGGTCATTGTACGTCTTCTCAATAAAGGTTTTGTGCTCTACCACCCAAGGATCGGCCACGTCTATGTGTTGTAGCGCGACTAGGTTTGCTCTTTCAAAGTCGGCGAGTCGACCATCGAAGTCGACATGCATTTCGCGGCGACCCTCACGGTGACCCCATCCAGCGAGCCTGCCGAGGTGCCTGTTGACGGGCAGACCAACGGGGTTCTCGATGCCTAGATAATTCGTGCAGTAGGAGATGCACTCTTCGGTCAGAAAGCCCCTGGCTATGCTTCCCTCTGGACGTGACATGTTGCGAACGTATCCTTTGATGACACCATTCATCCTTTCAAACGGCATCATGCTGTGCAGGAACGTCGGCCCGAGTTGGATGATATCCTCCACGATATGGACCAGCAGATGCACCATAACGTCGAAGAATGCGGGCGGGAAGTACATCTCAAGCTCGCATAGTATCACCACGATCTCTTCATGTAGCCTTCTGAGTTGCCTCACACCAACCGACTTCCGAGAGATGACGTCGAAAAAGTTGCATAGGCCAAATAGCGTTTCACGGATGTGCGCGTCCATGATCCCACGGATTGCAACTGGAAGTATCTGCGTCATCAGCACGTGACAGTCGTGAGACTTCATCCCGCTGAACTTCTGCTTCGCTGAGTCTAGGTATCTGCTTATCTTCCCCGCGTAACCGTAAGGAAGTTCTACTCCTATGAGGCAGGTGAAAAATTGATCGATCTCCTCCTGACTTAGAGTGAAGCACGCGGGAGGGAAGTCATTTCCGGTCTTCTTGGCCTTTTTGCCTTTGCGACGACTTTCCGTGTCCTGCTTCGCCTCATCATCATTAGCGTGAAGCTCCTCCCTGATGCCCATTGATTTCAAGTCTGCCCTTGCTTTCGGCCCATCTTTGGTCCTCTCTGGCATGTTGAGCAGGGTACCAAGCAGACTCTCGCACACGTTCTTTGTGATATGCATGACATCAAGGCTGTGAGGCACACGGTGGATCTTCCAGTATGGCAAGTCCCAGAAAACAGACCTCGTTTTCCATACCTTCAGTAGCGGCTCTGGCGCCTTTCGCTCCTTTCCCGGCTCTGGCGCCTTTTGCTTCTTTCCCGGCAGTGGGCATTCTTTCCAATTTTTCAACAGCTCGTCTATTTCCTCGCCGCTCCTCGTACGCGGGCGTCTTCGGGGTTCGGTTTCACCATCGAACAGATCCTTGCGTTTCCTCCACGGGTCATTATCGCGAAGCCACCTTCGATGTCCCATGAACATGGTTTTCGAAGACCCGGGATCTCTATCTAGCTGGCGATACGTTGTGTCATCCGTGCACCTGACGCATCCAGAAAATCCGTGGACCACCTGCCCCGCGAGATATCCGTAACCGAGATAGTCGTGCACCGTCGTGAGCAGTGCGGCTCTCATAGGGAAATATTCTTTCTCTGCGGCGTCCCACATATTGGCTGGCGTTTTCCACAGCGTGTCAAGCTCCTCTTTCAGCAGCCCCAGATACAGATTGATGTCATTCCCTAGTTGTTTCGGCCCTTCAATTAGCATACTCATGTGAATGTACTTCCTCTTCATGCACAACCAGGGGGGAAGGTTGTACATCCACACAAACACAGGCCAGGTGCTATGTGTGCTTCTCTGGCTACCAAACGGATTGACTCCATCGGTGCTCACGCCGAGCATGATGTTCCTTGGATCCTTCCCAAATTCTCGGTGTTCGAAGTTCAACGCTTGCCACTGGCTCCCATCCTTAGGGTGACTCAGCATCTTGTCTTTTTTATTTATCTCCGGATCATTTGCGTCATCTTCTCGCTTCTTCTCCTCCCTATCCGCGTGCCAACGCAGGAGCTTTGCTACCTTAGGGTCCGCGAAATACCGCTGCAGACGAGGAGTGATCGGAAAGTACCACACCACTTTTCGAGGAGCTTTCTTCCTCTTCTTGTATCGAGTGACGCCGCACACCGGACATATGGTAGACTCCGCGTGCTCGTCCCGATAAATGATGCAATTGTTCATGCACACATGGTATTTCACATGCGGTAAATCCAGAGGACACACGATTTTCTTTGCCTCCTCGAAACTGGTCGGGCATCATGTCCGGCATCTTCTACATGATGACTGTGTACAGCATCACCGTCGTGATCATGTCCTGGAGATTCTTTGTCTTCTCGCCCGCCTGAGACGCGGTGGTTGTCTTGCTGCCCTTCCTCATTTCTTGCCCGGCCCCCATGGACGACTTCATAGTCATCTTCATCACCTTGCCACCGATAGCCATCCATGAAACCACGCAAGAGCAGGTGGTCCCGCACCTGCCCGGAATCCGGGTCAGCAATAAGGCTCTTCAGCTTGCATCTTCGACACGGACATCTTATCTCCGTCTCATTCTTTTCAAGCATCTCGGCCTTCGCGGAGATCAAAAACCTATTCACGATGCCTTTGGTCATCGTGCGGACCATGGTCGCCTGCGGGGTAGAGCAAAACGATATTTTAGAACCAAGAAAAAATTTGGCATGACTTTCCCTAAAAATAGGACCAAAAAGAATGCATAGTGCCAAAATTCTCACCGAAACGGAAATGAATCAACATTCCGGCAAAATATTGGCAACTATCGCATTTCAAATACCGGTACCTGCAAACACAAACATATATGCAACACCACAAACATACATAGATCTAGCTAGGCCATAAAAAGTGCATGTGCACGTTGTTGGAGGGAGAACAACATAAAGATAGCTTCCCCCTTACTTACCTATCAAAAAAAGGTAATTTAACCACTTAATTTGGATGAATTTATGGTGCAAATGAGGTGAGGAGGAGGAGGCAGCCGAGACAAGCTTGGAGGAGGAGGTGGAGAGAATGAAGTGGGGAAAGTGAGTGGGTAGGTGTGGCTGTCCAAAATATCTAGCTCGTCCTAGGTTACTAATGGCGCACCACCAACAAATGTGCCATTAGTAACCCTGGTTACTAATGGCGCACCTGCTGGTGGTGCGCCATTAGTAGTTTTTCAAAAAAAACACTAATGGCACACCGGGGAATAGTGCGCCATTACTAGTTTAAACTAGTAATGGCGCACTGTTCCCTGGTGCGCCATTAGTAGTTTTGCAAAAAAAATAAAAAATAAAAAAATATAGTAGTGGCGCACTGTGAGGCTGGTGCGCCATTACTAGTTAGAACTAGTAATGGCGCACTGTGCCCTGGTGCGCCATTAGTATGTTTGGAAAAAAATTGTTACTAATGGCGCACCTTGTGTCTGGTGCGCCATTATTGTCTTTCACACTAATGGCGCACCAGCCCGTGGTGCGCCACTGCTATATAGCAGTGGCGCACCACATGTCTGGTGCGCCATTAGTGTCCATTCCATCTATAGCCCTTTTCCTAGAAGTGTGGTTTCAGTTCTGGATTTGTTTTGCTGCGGCGTTTATTTGCGCTGGTCGCCAACTTTGACAACCAGTGTATATAATATGCTGCTTTGTTCCCTATATTTGCACTGGTGGCGAACTTTGATGCCCAGTGGATGTAATATGTGTAATAGCCGTGATAGCCTAGTGTTAGTTGCTTGCTTATTTATTTCCTTGTTGTCTTGTTTATTTGTTTGCTTGTAGTAATTGCAGTTCTTTTTCCGCGGTTAGCTAGTGGCTGCAATAACCTATTTTTTAAACTAGGCCACAATAACCATGGGCTAGTATTTACTGTAGTGACACTGGGCCTCCTACTGGCCGTAGAAACAGTGGGCCTTCTATGGGCCGTAGAAACAATGGGCCTTCTACGGGTTGTAGAAACAATGGGCCTTCTGCGGGCCGTATCATCAATGGGCCTTATACGGGCCGTATGATCGATTGGCCAAACATGGGCCAAACAGACCGCATTATGGCCGTAAACGGGCTAGAGTTGGAACCGTTCATGGGCCGACCATAACAGGCCATCGTTAATAGGCCATATTTGATGACGCTATGAAAACGGCCCAACGTATTAACGGACCACAAACGGGCCGACTGTAACCACGGGCTGAATTTGGCCCACAAGCAGAAAATGACAGTAACGGGCCGTAAGTAAACGAATGCTGGAAATGAGCCCAAGAATAAATGGGCTCTGAGAAGGCCGAAAGATAACATGGGCTGGAAACGGCCCAACGGAATAACGGGCCGTTAATGGGTATAAAGTGATACACTGTTCATTACGGGCCAGTTTCACCACGAGCCGTTAATGGGTGTAAAGTGATACACTGTTCATTACGGGCCAGTTTCACCACGGGCTGTTAATAGGCCAAGAGTTACATAGGGCCTCATATGGGCCGAAAGACGTCATGGGCCATACATGAGCCAGAAGTGAAAACGGGTTGGAATCATATTGGATGGCCCAGATGACGCTACTGGGCCTAATTCGGATAGGGCGTAATGGGCCTTTGGTTAGAGGGCTGTAAATGGGCTATATGCGAACAGGCTGTTAACAGGCTTTCTATGGGCCGGCCCGCCACCTTTTGACCAAGTCAAACAGACAGGCCTTTTCACAGGAATGGGCCTCTGTTGGGCCGTGCCACGTGTCGACGTATCATAGGCGCCTTCTGTCCAATGAGTGGATGACATATGTCCCAACGATGAGCCGACACGTGTTTCCTCCAGCCAATGATGATTTTACATGTGGAAAATCCCCATTGGTCGGGGCTGTTAACGGGTTATCGGATCCAAAACCTGACCCGATAGCTTAACGGCGTTCCGTTACGGTGGATGCCACGTGTCGGTCACCCTTGACGAAAGCACTTCTGTGACGCGCGATTTATCGTCATGGAAGTGGACACTTCCGTGATGATAATTTTGGTAATGTCATGGAACACTTCTACGACAGCACAGGTATGACTATCTTGATTCTGTCATAAATTTGTCATGGATGTACATGCATGACAAAAAACGCGACCTACTGTGACAAACACGTATCATCACGGAAGTGTATTTTTTGTAGTGATTGGAACCAAAGCTCGGGAGGCGCCTCCATGGTGGCATGCAGATCTTTGTGAAGACCAGAAGCATACAAAATCAGATGAGAATCAGAAGACGACGATCCTCGGCAAGATCCTTGCCGAGGATACCCACGAGACCCCCTGCAAGCCCCTTGCCTGGGACGACCACAACGCCACGGCAAGACCCTTGCCGGGGCCCCGGCAAGACTCTTGCCGAAGACATCCGCGGGGCCGCAGCCAGGCCCACATCTGCCAAGATTCCACCACCGTTCCCATGCAACTGCCAGCCCAACAACTAGGCAAGCACCTGGGTGGCGGCGTGCGGCCGCTAGGCCAATTCAGCAAGCACCTGCGTGGTGGCATGCAGATGTTCGTGAAGACCCTACCACCACGCCAACTCGGCAGCTTGCCAGCTTACATGGCGCTGCATGCCTCATTGGCCTGGACGCGTGTCGGAGCAAGGCGGAGTGGCGACGGACGGGAAAGGCCTCGTTACCGCCCCAATAAAGCAAGAGGACACCTAAGTAACGCATTTAATGCACTTTGTCCTATAATGACAAGCGATAAGCTTGTACACTGTATAGCTTTCCACCTCCTGTGTGCCACTGTGGCAGCCCCTTTGTCTATAAAAGGAGGCCCTCGGCATACTGAGAGAGGATTCGGATCTTTTGGACAACGCACGCACCGTAGCTAGTTCAAAAGCTCAAGAACACTCAAATATACACCAAAGCAGGACTAGGCTATTACGCATCCTCGCGGCCCGAACCTGGGTAAACAATCTTTGTGCTGGCTTCTAGACCCGCTCTTTGCACAACCCCGCGCCTGCCAACCGTAGAAGGGATTCCAGTGATCCCATAGGTGTCGTTTTCCCCCGATAGTGTACATTGTAAGATTTGAACTGAGGACCATGCATATGGGTAATTATTTCGAATTCGTGCCATATAAGGTTTGGAAAAGTTGACATTGACTCGATTGTTGTGCTATTTTGTAGGTCATATGTTTGAATCCATCCAAAGTTTTCTCACTACCATGGTGTTCATCATATACATATGAATTTGTATTAAAAAGTAGCGTGGATACCGTGAAATGCGAAATCCACGTTAGAATTGGAGACTGCTATGTGACACACACTCTAATTAAAATAACTAATTATGTGACACACACACTAATCCACGTTAGCGTGGATACCGTGGATACCGTTTCGATTTTTTTTCAAATAACTCCTCATTAATTAATTTATAGTATCTCATTTCGAATGACTAATTATTTGCAAGGAAAACACGGGCATGGTAATACATACAGATTCGTTTGCAAATGAAAGAAGATTCGTTTGCATTCTCAAATGTAGGCACACCAGGCAGACCAGGGTCGTGTCGTGGTGCTCGCGTGTGTCGTACGAACGCTTAGCACCCAGCCACCCACCCCCTCCCTCCTTGCCCCCCCCCCCCCGAAAAAGAACGACGACAAAATAAGTTCGCGCTTCCACATTTTGGATTGAAATATCTGGCGGCCCCAATTCCAGCCCTGCAAAATCTCCCTTCTCCGTCGTCCCCTTCCGCGCCCAGATTGCTCAAATCCCTAATTCACCGCCAACCCAAGCAAAGTTCGAATCGCCCCTCGTCTCATCTCTTTCCCCACCTCTATGTTGGACGACGACGACGAAGACGACGGTCGCGCTTCACCACCGCACCGGAGCTACCTCATCTACGCCCTCGTCCACCGCACCGGGTGGTCCAGAGACAACGTCGGCCGCCGCAACTGACGTGTCTCACAGACACCAACTTCCACCACATCAGGTGCACTTCACCGACGTCGTCTCCCACCTCACCGGGGCTACTTCACCGAGCACATCGTCGCACCTCCGCCCCCCGAGGCCGTTGGGGCTTCACCAACGGTCTCGTCCACCGCATCCTAGCGCTCCGCTGCCACTCTAGATCTGCATCCGTGCGCGGCCAGCCAGCGCATCACCCTCAACGGCTCTGAAGTGACCCGCACTCTAGCTAGGCGAGCATGCCCAAACGCCGGCCCAAACTAGGTATGCACACATCACTCCCTTGTGCATTGTTCCGATGATGTTTGGATATCCTTTCATTGCTCTCTTAGCTTACACGCCTATGTAACTCTGACTTTAACTCTTGTTTCTTCTGGAGATATCATCTGAAACAAGCAAAACCATTTTTTAGCGAAGCATGATGTTGGCGCTACGGGATCTGGTACACATCCTGCACACCCGTATAACCTTGTAAGTATTTGTCCTCCGGTACAATAGCAAGTTCGATTCCTCTTATTTGATCAACCACTCGTCGTGTCAAAAATGCAGAGGGGGATGCAAGGAGCACAAGGCCTGCACATCCAAGCAAGTGGTAACATGGACTTGTACATGGAACCTCCCAAGCGCGAGCAGAGCTGTAGTGAGCCCGTACAACGAGCTAGCGTAAGTCCCTGCATTTCATTTAATTCGTACTGGCCTACGTGTATGATTTGTGTGCAGTGGCGGATCCACGAATTCAAGTTACCAGGGGCAAACATTTAACTTAAAAAATACGAAGGCACTTGCACTCTGGAAATCAACATAACTTGAGAAATGTGAAGCTACATGCACTTTGAAAACCAGATAATGATCCAAAGTAGTTCAGATTATAAAACACTAAATGATGCAAGCACCAAACAACACAAAATGCAACATGGTGTAAAAGGACTACTAACATGGTCTGTACTTGCTTGAATATTCGTTCTCTGGCTGAAAATATCGAAGTGTAATTGCACCTATAACCAGTGCGCAAACTGCATATCAATATATCTATCCTGCACAAGTATGCCAATAGTTTCAAACAACAGATTAGAAAAGTATTTATGCTATGTTGTCATAATACGGGGACTTTCTGGTAGATGGCCTCGACGTTTCCTGAAGCCATGAAAATGTACTATAATTTGCTTGTCATCAATGCCTGGAAATCTCTATGTCTCTCTCAACATAGCAGATCATGATTAGACACTAAATCCCTCAATGGGAGCTTGCAAAATGCTTGCATTAGATCCCTCATTAGACACCACATGTTCATCACCAGGAGCATGCAAAATGTTTGCATCAAATCCTTCATTAGCAGTTTGTTCCTTAGACACTTCAGGCTCAAGAACAACATGAGCTTGTATGTTTGCACCGGAAACTTGATTAGATACATCAGATTCAGTCAGTTCAGTATTGATTGGGGGAGTTACAAAATAAGCAGAAATTGGTTTCATTTTCTCATAGATTCCCTACATACAAGAAGTTTCACAACACCGTCAATTTTAACTATTGGCCAGAAATTGAACAGTTGAATTAGATATAATCAGGGATGTGATGTACCTGCTCGTTGCGCATGCTGCTCTTGCAAGTTGCGATTGTCCGTTTGCGCAAGCTCGATGCCATGCCCGTACTGCCGCCGCTGCCTCCCACGCAGGCTACACCCAGGGCTGGATCTTCATCTTCTTGTCCTTCCATTCGCTTGAAGCCTGGCGACCGCCCTCCAATGAGGGCGCGAGGAAGTGTTGTGTTGGTCTATCCAACGGCAGCTAGGTTAGGGGCGAACCAGACTGGAGGCTGGAGGGAACGAATTGGGATTTTTCCTGCTGTCGATCGATATGGGAGGCGCTCGTTTGGGCCGCGAGCCTGCTATAGGGTGCTACCTCTTGAGCATGCGTTGGTTTTCCTTTAAAGAGGAAAGGGTGATGCAGCAAAGTAGCGTAAGTATTTCACTCAGTTTTTGAGAACCAAGGTATCAATCCAGTAGGAGACTACACGCAAGTCCCTCGTACCTGCACAAACAATCAAGAACCTTGCAACCAACGTGATAAAGGGGTTGTCAATCCCTTCACGGCCACTTGCAAAAGTGAGATCTGATAGAGATAATAAGATAAATATTTTTGGTATTTTTGTTGTATAGATTGAAAAGTAAAGATTGCAAAAATAAATGGAGACAGAAATAGCTAGTTGACGAAAGATTAATATGATGGAAGATAGACCCGGGGGCCATAGGTTTCACTAGTGGCTTCTCTCAAGATAGCATAATCTATGGTGGGTGAACAAATTACTGTCGAGCAATTGATAGAAAAGCGCATAGTTATGAGAATATCTAGGCATGATCATGTATATAGGCATCATGTCCGTGACAAGTAGACCGACACAATTCTGCATCTACTACTATTACTCCACACATCGACCGCTATCCAGCATGCATCTAGAGTCTTAAGTTCATAAGAACAGAGTAAAGCATTAGGCAAGATGACATGATGTAGAGGAATAAACTCAAGCAATATGATATAAACCCCATCTTTTTATCCTCGATGGAAACAATACAATATGTGCCTTGCTGCCCCTGCTGTCACTGGGAAAGGACACCGCAAGATTGAACCCAAAGCTAAGCACTTCTCCCATGGCAAGAAAGATCAATCTAGTAGGCCAAACCAAACTGATAATTCGAAGAGACTTGCAAAGATATTAAATGGGACAATTTTATTTTTACCCCTAGTTGGTTCCTACCCACGGGTTTTGCCCTTACTTTTCGAGCTTGCTCAGTTTTGCCCTTACTTTTTCCATCGTGGTCCCTCGAATGCCCTTCGACCGTTTGACCAAAACTTTGAAAATTCATAACTAATTCATATGAACTCAGAAAATGCAAATAAGATATCAAAATGTTTAAAGGGTGCTTTTGTCCTGAATGCAAATGATATGCACATAAAGGTAATGTTTGTCTGGACATTTTGATATCTTATTTGCATTTTTATGAGTTCATATGAATTAGTTATGAATTTTCAAAGTTTTGGTCAAATGGTCAAAGGGCATTCGAGGGACCACGATGGAAAAAGTAAGGGCAAAACTAAGCAAGCTCGAAAAGTAAGGGCAAAACCCGTGGGTAGGAACCAACTAGGGGTAAAAATGCAATTGTCCCTTATTAAATCATGCATATAAGAATTCAGAGAAGAATCAAATATTATTCATAGATAATCTTAATCATAAACCCACAATTCATCTGATCTCGACAAACACACCGCAAAAAGAATTACATCGAATAGATCTCCAAGAAGATCGAGGAGAACTTTGTATTGAGATCCAAAGAGAGAGAAGAAGCCATCTAGCTAATAACTATGCACCCGAAGGTCTGTGGTAAACTACTCACACATCATCGGAGAGGCTATGGTGTTAATGTAGAAGCCCTCCATGATCGATTCCCCCTCCGGCGGAGCGCCGGAAAAGGCCCGAGGATGGCATCTCACGGGTACAGAAGGTTGCGGCGGTGGAAATAGGGTTTCGTGGTGCTCTCGGATATTTTCAGGGTATATGAGTATATATAGGCGAAAGAAGTAGGTCGGTGGAGCCATGAGGGTGGGGGGCGCGCCTACCCCCCCCCCCCCGGGCGTGCCTCCCTGCCTCGTAGACGCCTCGTTGCTTCCTTGACGTCCACTCCAAGTCTCCTGGATTGCGTTTGTTCCAAAAATGATCCTCGTGAAGGTTTCATTCCGTTTGGATTCCGTTTGATATTCCTTTTCTGTGAAACACTGAAATAGGCAAAAAAAACAGCAATTTGCACTGGGCCTTCGGTTAATAGGTTAGTCCCAAAAATAATATAAAAGTGCATAATAAAGCCCATTAAACATCCAAAACAGATAATATAGTAGCATGGAACAATCAAAAAATATAGATACGTTGGAGACGTATCAAGCATCCACGAGCTTAATTCCTGCTTGTCCTTGAGTAGGTAAATGATAAAAACAGAATTTTTGATGTGGAATGCAACCTAACATAATTTTCTAAGTAATTCTCTTTATTGTGGAATGAATGTTCAGATCTGAAAGATTCAAGAAAAAAGTTTAATATTGACATAAAAATAATAATACTTCAAGCATACTAACTAAGCAATTATGTCTTCTCAAAATAACATGGCCAAAGAAAGCTTATCCCTACAAAATCATATAGTTTGGCTATGCTTCATTTTCGTCACACAAGAATGCTCTCATCATGCACAACCCCGATGACAAGCCAAGCAATTTCATACTTTAGTAATCTCAAACTTTTTTCAACTTTCACGCAATACATGAGCGTGAGCCATGGACATAGCACTATGGGTGGAATAGAGTATAATGATGGGGGTTGTGTGGAGAAGACAAAAAAGGAGAAAGTCTCACATTGATGTGGCTAATCAACGGGCTAGGGAGATGCCCATCAATTGATGTCAATGCAAGGAGTAGGGATTGCCATGCAACGGATGCACTAGACCTATAAATGTATGAAAGCTCAACAAAAGAAAGTAAGTGAGTGTGCATCCAACTTGCTTGCTCACGAAGACCTATGGCATTTGAGGAAGCCCATTGTTGGAATATACGAGCCAAGTTCTATAATGAAAAATTCCCACTAGTATATGAAAGTGACAAAATAAGAGACTCTCTATCATAAAGATCATGGTGCTACTTTGAAGCACAAGTGTGGAAAAAAGGATAGTAGCATTATCCCTTTTATTTCTTTTTTTGGGCCTTTCTTTTTTTGGCCTTTCTCTTTTTTATTTTTTTTATTTTGGGACAATGCTCTATTAATGATGATCATCACACTTCTATTTATTTACAACTCAATGATTACAACTCGATACTAGAACAAAATATGACTCTATATGAGTGCCTCCGGCGGTGTACCGGGATGGGCAATGAATCAAGAGTGACATGTATGAAATTTATGCATGGTGGCTTTGCCACAAATACGATGTCAACTACATGATCATGCAAGGCAATATGACAATGATGAAGCGTGTCATAATAAATGAAACGGTGGAAAGTTGCATGGCATTATATCTCGGAATGGCTATGGAAATGCCATAATAGGTAGGTACGGTGGCTGTTTTGAGGAAGATATTAGGAGGTTTATGTGTGATAGAGCGTATCGTATCACGGGGTTTGGATGCACTGGCAAAATTTGCACCAACTCTCAAGGTGAGAAAGGGCAATGCATGGTACCGAAGAGGCTAGCAATGATGGAAAGGTGAGAGTGTGTATAATCCATGGACTCAACATTAGTCATAAAGAACTCACATACTTATTGCAAAAATCTACAAGTCATCAAAAACCAAGCACTACGCACATGCTCCTAGGGGGGTAGATTGGTAGGAAAAGACCATTGCTCGTCCCCGACCGCCACTCATAAGGAGGACAATCAAAGAACACCTCATGTTTCAAATTTGTCACACAATGTTTACCATACGTGCATGCTATGGGACTTGCAAACTTCAACACAAGTATTTCTCAAATTCACAACTACTCAACTAGCACGACTCTGATATTACCATCTTCATATCTCAAAACAATCATCAAGTATCAAACTTCTCATAGTATTCAATGCACTTTTTATGAAAGTTTTTATTATACCCATCTTGGATGCCTATCATATTAGGACTAATTTTATAGCCAAAGAAAATTACCATGCTGTTCTAAAGGACTCTCAAAATAATATAAGTGAAGCATGAGAGATCAATAATTTCTATAAAATAAAACCACCGTGCTCTAAAAGATATAAGTGAAGCACTAGAGCAAAATTAATTAGCTCAAAAGATATAAGTGAAGCACATAGAGTATTCTAATAAATTCCGATTCATGTGTGTGTCTCCAAAAGGTGTGTACAGCAAGGATGATTGTGGTAAACTAACAAACCAAGACTCAAATCATACAAGACGCTCCAAGCAAAACACATATCATGTGGTGAATAAAAATATAGCCTCAAGTAAAGTTACCGACGGACGAAGACGAAAGAGGGGATGCCTTCCGGGGCATCCCCAAGCTTAGGCTTTTGGTTGTCCTTGAATTTTACCTTGGGATGCCTTGGGGATACCCAATCTTAGGCTCTTGCCACTCCTTATTCCAAAATCCATCAAATCTTTACCCAAAACTTGAAAACTTCACAACACAAAACTCAACAGAAAATCTCATGAGCTCCGTTACTATAAGAAAACAAATCACCACCTCAAGGTACTGTAATGAACTCATTCTTTATTTATATTGGTGTTAAACCTACTGTATTCCAACTTCTCTATGGTTCATACCCCCGATACTAGCCATAGATTCATCAAAATAAGCAAACAACACACGAAAAACAGAATCTGTCAAAAACAGAACAGTCTGTAGCAATCAGATTTGTTCGAATACTTCTGGAACTCCAAAAATTCTGAAAAACAAGGAAAACCTGGATAATTTTTATATTGATCTACTACAAAAAGAATTAGCAATTTATCATAATCTTATGAATTTTAACAATTATTTTCGTGAGCGCAAAGTTTCTGTCTTTTTCAGCAAGATCAAACAATTATCACCCAAGAAGATCCTATTGGTCCTACTTGGCACAAACACTAATTACAACAAAAAAACACATCTAAATAGAAGCTAGATGAATTATTTATGACTAAACAGAAACAAAAATAAAATTGGGTTGCCTTCCAACAAGCACTATAGTTTAACGCCCCTAGCTAGGCATAAAAGCAAGAATAGATCTAGGTATTATCATCTTTGGTATGCAACTCTTCAATGGAACACTTATAACACTTAGGAGTTTCCTTCTTCTTATTAATGATCAAACTCCTAGGCAAGAAATCAAGAAATTCATTTGTAGCAAAAGGTTCATTAATGATAGCAAAAAGTTGGGGTGAACACTTATTGACTTGAGATCCGCATTTTCCTTACTAGAAGATTCACCCTTATTTTTAGGAACATACATCAATTTGGCAACTTTGGTAGTAGGAGGATTTGGAGTATTTCTCACGGAAGAAAAGGCAGACCCTAAGTTGGTAATAATATCCTCAAGTTTATCAATTCTTGTGGAATCTTGATCTATTTTTTCGTTAACTATGGGTTCCTTTTCTTTTAAAAAATTCAGAGTAACTCCTACCTTAGATCCGTATTGGGTAATTTGGTTGTGGATCTTTTTATCTAAATTCTCAATCAAATCTATAGTTGCAACTTTATTTTCAATAATTTCAAGCCTTTGCATCATGTTCCAAAGTTAAAATAGTTCCATTAACCAAAAGAGGTGGTGGGCCAAACAAATCTAACATGGCATTATAAGAATCAAAAGTATGGCTGCCCAAGAATTCCCTCCAGTAATGGTATCAAGAATATATATGTTCCAAGGAGTGATGCCTACATAAAAATTGCGAAGAAGAATGGAAGTAGATTGCTTCTTAGTAGATCTATTCTGAGCATTGCAAATTCTATGCCAAGCAACTTTTAGATTTTTCTCCCTCCCTTTGTTTAAAATTAAGAACTTCATGATCGGGAGTACTAACAATGATAGAAGGACTAGCCATAACGATGAAACAAACGATCTAACACACGGAGACACAAGAAGCTAGCGAAAAGAGACGGGCGGAAAAAGAGGGCAAATAAAACGGCAAAGGTGAAGTGGGGGAGAAGAAAACGAGAGGCAAATGGCAAATAATGTAATGCGAGGGAGAAGAGTTTGTGATGGGTACTTGGTATGTCTTGACTTGTGCGTAGATCTCCCCGGCAACGGCGCCAGAAATAGCACGTTGGCGGGACATCAAATCTTGACTTGACTTGGTGTAAGCCTCCCAGGCAATGGCACCAGAAATCCTTCTTGCTACCTCTTGAGCATGCGTTGGTTTTCCCTTGAAGAGGAAAGGGTGATGCAGCAAAGTAGCATAAGTATTTCCCTCAGTTTTTGAGAACCAGGGTACCAATCCAGTAGGAGACTACACGCAAGTCCCTCGTGCACAAACAATCCAGAACCTTGCAACCAACGCGATAAAGGGGTTGTCAATCCCTTCACGGCCACTTGCAAAAGTGAGATCTGATAGAGATAATAAGATAAATATTTTTGGTATTTTTGTTGTATAGATTGAAAAGTAAAGATTGCAAAAATAAATAGAGACAGGAATAGCTAGTTGACGAAAGATTAATATGATGGAAGAGAGACCCGGGGGCCATAGGTTTCACTAGAGGCTTCTCTCAAGATAGCATAATCTACGCTGGGTGAACAAAATACTATCGAGCAATTGATAGAAAAGCGCATAGTTATGAGAATATCTAGGCATGATCATGTATATAGGCATCACGTCCGTGACAAGTAGACCAAAACAATTCTGCATCTACTACTATTACTACACACATCGACCGTTATCCAACATGCATCTAGAGTATTAAGTTCATAAGAACAGAGTAACGCATTAGGCAAGATGACATGATGTAGAGGGATAAACTCAAGCAATATGATATAAACCCCATCGTTTTTATCCTCGATGGCAACCATACAATATGTGCCTTGCTGCCGCTGCTGTCACTGGGAAAGGACACCGAAAGATTGAACCCAAAGCTAAGCACTTCTCCCATGGCAAGAAAGATCAATCTAGTAGGCCAAACCAAACTGATAATTCGAAGAGACTTGCAAAGATATTAAATCATGCATATAAGAATTCAGAGAAGAATCAAATATTGTTCATAGATAATCTTGATCATAAACACACAATTCATCGGATCTCGACAAACACACCGCAAAAAGAATTACATCGAATAGATCTCCAAGAAGATCGAGGAGAACTTTGTATTGAGATCCAAAGAGAGAGAAGAAGCAATCTAGCTAATAACTACGGACCCGAAGGTCTATGGTAAACTACTCACACATCATCGGAGAGGCTATGGTGTTGATGTAGAAGCCCTCCATGATCGATTCCCCCTCCAGCGGAGCGCCGGAAAAGGCTCCAGGATGGGATCTCACGGGTACAGAAGGTTGCGGCAGTGGAAATAGGGTTTCGTGGTGCTCTCGGATGTTTTCAGGGTATATGAGTATATATAGGCGAAAGAAGTAGGTCGGTGGAGCCACGAGGGGCCCACGAGGGTGGGGCGCGCCTACCCCCCTAGGCGCGCCTCCCTGCCTCGTGGCCGCCTCGTTGCTTCCTTGACGTCCACTCCAAGTCTCCTGGATTGCGTTTGTTCCAAAAACGATCCTCGCGAAGGTTTCATTCCGTTTGGATTCCGTTTGATATTCCTTTTCTGTGAAACACTGAAATAGGCAAAAAAACAGCAATTTGCACTGGGCCTTCGGTTAATAGGTTAGTCCCGAAAATAATATAAAAGTGCATAATAAAGCCCATTAAACATCCAAAACAAATAATATAATAGCATGGAACAATCAAAAATTATAGATACGTTGGAGACGTATCATAGGGCCTGCCTTGCACTTACGTTATTGGCCCATCCAAATTGAAACGTTTTTCTTCATTTTTTACATTGCCTGCTTGTGCGTTGGGATGAACATAACTAGCCTGGGCCAACCTAGACAACTCAAACTAGGTGCACACTTTCTAGCCACCCGAGGCGGCCGCCCATACCAGCCCCTATGGTGGCGTCACCCCTTTTTGTGTGTATGATTGGGGTAGTGAAAAAAATTCCAGTGGCGCTTTTGATTTACCCACAGAATGGTTGAATTGCTTGTTTCTATGAACTGAGTTCGCCAATAATGTGAAGGATGCCAGTCTTTCATCCTATTGTAGATTGCTTAGATCTTAATATGCCAAATGTAATCGCATGAAATGTACTGTAAAAGCCAGTGTGATGTGTGTGGCTACAACTAGTCTGACTACACGTCCTCATATAACATATCAAGGACGCACCATCTTACCAGATTAACCATTCGACTTACCAATGCAGTGTGGAAAGAAAGAAGTATTGGGACTGCGTATCCAAGCAATTGATGCCATGGACTCCTTCGTAGAACCTTGTAAGCGAAAAAGAAGTTGCAGTGTGCCAGTACAAAGAGCTATCGTAAGTTCACTTACCTGCTTCTCGGAATTTTAGTTAGCCACTTATTGCAAAATTGTTCAATTACGTTGCTTGGCTTATTTTGGTTTGCTACTGATTACATAATGCCATAGCCTGTTAATCCTATTACTGACTGCGCCTATCTATGTGTTTGATACTTACTGTTAAGAATTACCTGTTTGCCTGAACTTAAATAGCTACTTAAGCACGTAGATAGCTGGTCATATGTACTTCTAGGGTGCAGCATAATTCACGTGTAATTTACATTTTGATACCCTGTTTGTTTAAATGGTTTGCTATTATCACTTGTAGCACTAGTAATGTTTGCATGTTCATAGATAGACAACTGTTACGTTTATATGAGGGACACCGTCTTTTTAACTTATATCTGTTTTGGAATCATTTTGCTTACATCAAAGAAATTTACAGATGTCTGTGTTGCTGGTAAACGGTACCGACTTGTTACTTTAATACGTTGCCAAGAACTTGTTAGTTTTACTAGTTCATGTGTAATTAAATATGTTGCCAAAACGGGTTAGTTTTACTAGTTTGATGTTAGTTTCTTATGGCTCTTGCAAAACTTTATGTATTGATTGCTAACATTCAAGTTTGCAGGATCCAACTGAAACTCCGTTGGCACAACAGGTATGTTTTCAGAAACTTCCTTGTTTACCTGGTTTGCTGCTGTAACTTATTGCTGTAATCATCTTACCAACTTCAAGTTTTCAAGATCCAATTGGAAGTCCAATTGCACAGCAGGTACATTTTCAAAAATATATTTGTGTAACAGGTTTGCTATTGTAACTTGTTGCTCTAATCAAGTTACTAACTACTCAACTTTTCAGGATCCAAGAGAAACTCCAATGCCACAACAGGTTCCTTTTGCAAAACTTGTTTGTTTAACTGCTTTGCTGCTGCAACCGGTTTCTCTAATCACGTTACTGGCTACTCAACTTTTCAAGATCCAAGAGAAACTCCAATGCCACAACAGGTACCTTTTGCAAAACTTGTTTGTTTAACTGCTTTGCTGCTGCAACAACCGGTTACAATGATGTTAATAACTACTTTTCAGCATCCAATTGAAACTCTTCATTTCCTTGTTTGTTTAACTGGTTTGCTATTATAACTCCCAGTTTAGATGTTTTGCTAACTTCAACTTTTCGGAATCAATTCGGAACTTTAATGGCAAAACAGGTTAGCCCAAGATCAAAGAGTGAGGTCCCCATGGACGTTGTATCATCCCACAGCAGTGGAACCGACCCAATCGTGCATCATGAATTGCCAACTGCTCATGCTCTAGAGGCTAAACTAGTGGTAGAAAGAGATTCTGCTTCTGCACTTAGAGATGAAGTTGACATGTTGAGGAAGCAAACAACACAATCACAAGCAGTACTCAAGACAACCATTAAATATTTGGTGGATTTCAAAACGAAGCAAGCTGAGACTGACCGCATTGTTAAATTCCCACTTGGTAAATCATAGGTGAAATGTTCTTTCCATCATTGAATAACCTTTGTGTTGTTTGTTCATGTAATCGATCAAACCATTTGTTTTAGAGATCATGTAATAATTGTTTTTTGTTTTTTGGTTTGTAATTTTATTTGAGCACAAGTCTGTATTAATTGATAAGACTCGGAGACATTTCATTTTGATTGTTGTGCCAGACCTACGATTATGCCAATCGGGCTGAATGTGCATTCAGCAATAATAGTAGTATAGATGGACCATAAGTGGCACACATCGGAAAGGGCCAAGATGTTGTACTAGCTTCGCTAAAAAAAGGATGCTCTTCTAGCAAAAAAAAGTACAGCGGCCTGGCTTATGTATGTTAGTTGATATTATTGATCCATATACTCTATAAGTGTTTATATGTCTGTTAGTTTTGTACATTATTGGTTGATTGACTCGGTATTTGAATCTTGATACATCACTTTTATACATATCTAAATGGGAGTACACATTATGCTGCGTGTGACATTTGAGTTGGACATAAAGTGTTCCAAATATTCGAATTCACCTTAAACTGGATTCTAGCTTCTGAATTCGAGTATCGGCATTTGTAAATCATATTCATATATGACAGTGGAATACATCTTTGTCGTGCTTTTCAAGATATATAAAAGCACATAGAACGATTTATAAAGATTCGTATAGGAATACCAAATGGATTCGAATTTAGTTTCCAGGGTAAACGTGGATGCTTATTGTCCCAAAATTCGAAAGAAGCGGCAAAATTTCCACTCCCACATCGGCTGCCCGAAGCCAAGTGTTTGGCAGATGGAAATTACTGTCTACCCCTTACACGAACAATCCATCGGCCCGATTTCCACTGCTCTCATTAGGGGTAGGTCAGTAACTTCAATTAGACGTGACACGACCGCCTCTGAGCCCATTCCGACACGGTGGGCACCAAACATGGGCGGCAAAACACATTTGATTCAAGCTCGTTCGAAAGACCTTTGTTTCTCCCTCCATTTCCCCATTCATACACGGTGGGCGGCAAACCAAACTCGACTCGGCCGAAATCGATGTAGGCAAATATTTTCAATAGGGACAGGTTTGTAACTTCACTCAGACGTGACACAACCGCCCTACCTGTCAGCCCCGTTCATACACCGTGGGCGCCAACCATGGGTGCCAAAACACCCTCTCCTCGCCTGAAACTGGGCAAATATTTGCGAGATGCGAGATTATCGTCCTATCCCCAACCGACGAGAGGTCCAAATTTTAAAGGGGGCTAAGTTCGTAACTTTCCCATATTTCAGACAGGCGCGTCCCAAAAACATGGTTCACCGTACCTCTCCCTCCATTTTCCCATTCATACACCGTCCGCGCTAGAACACCATCCCCACACCAGCCTGCTCCGTCCGCCACCCCATCCATCGCCGCCATCCTCCACCCCATCCATCGTCGCCGTCCTCCACCCCATCCATCGCCACCGTCCTCCACCATGCTAGAGCGCCTACCAAGACCGAATCGTCCACTGCTAGAGATGGACGTTTCTCATCCACGGCGATGGACCAAGAGCCTTGCATCGCGTCCTCTCGCTTCATCGGCGCCGTCGTCCACTTTGCCGGGGCCGCTCACACGACCTTCTCTTCCACCGCAACGGGACTTATCCCCCGATGCACCCGTCTACCGCCGCAGATCTGCTTCAACGCCACCGACAGCCATCGCACCCCGATGCCTACACGGCACCGCAAGAGAGGTGGTACTTCATATCTCCACAACTTTTTGATCTCAACCAGAAAATAGATCGTAACTTGGTTACTGTACTTTCTTTTCAGCTCTTGGAATTTAGTTCTTAGTTTGAAGCAAACAATGGATGCTAAATAGCATTTCCCCGGTTTGCAGCTTTAAATCTGCCATGGCACAGTCATAATAGGGTTTAATTGATCATGCTTAGGGTTTAATTGATCATGTTGGTTCCGTGGTGGTTTCTTTAAAGAAATCAGAGGGGAAACCCTCTTTTGCTCAAAGAAAATGCTTAGGGTTTCTCCCTTTTATGATCACTATACGTGTCATAATAGCACTGCTCCACCCATCAAGCTAAACAAGCTTAGTTGTTCAAATATGAATCTGATATTATTAAAACAGAGTCGTTTAATTGGTCAGCTAAATGTTCCTAATTTAGTTTCGAAAATGCATGTTCACTGCTCGGGTGTGTGTCTCTACAGGGTGCCCATGGTGGGCCGCGGCCCACCCTGGGATTTTGGGTCGGCCCACGCCCCGATTCCCCTCTGTTCTGCTGCGCGCTTCCGATCTCTACTCGCCCCCAGCCGCCTGTCTCGCCAGCGACTTGCCGTCCCCGGACGGCATGACTCTAGGAGGAGACGCCGGACTAACAGGAGGTCAGGAGTCGCTCGCCCAACAACGTCACCGCTGCCCGGGCGCGCTGCCGTGCCTACCTTCCCAGTCCATTCAGGGCTCAGGCGTGCAGCACCCACTAAGCCAACCCGATTTATCCTGAGATACGTCCTCAACACTCAGCAGCCACTCCTCATCACCCATTTTCTAATTGATTCATTACTCATTAGGCAGGACTGTCATTAGGGTTTGTTGTGTGCTGAGTGCTACCTACACTTAATGGTTTAGATGTATTTTAGTAATCTTTAGTACGTGTAAAGTTCACAGGGTTTCAAAATTCCCGCCCTAGGAACAGACACTAGTCATTTTGGATTGTTGGTCCTAGTGACATTGACCCAGATTACTACTGCAGGCCAGGTTTGTTGACAATTTTACTTGTCTTTCTTACTCATTCGATATGATATCCAATTATTCACGTCAATTAGTTGCAAACAATAAGTGTTAGACAAACTTCTTGATTCAGATTTGGACGGTCTCTTACTGCAGTTACAATTCTGCATACATGTCCTAGTAAGCTCACAAGTAAATGATTGATTCACTACATCTATGCTTGCCTTGTCAAATTTATTGTCAATATTCTTTTAGGGTGGACCACCCTGTTTCAAAATACTGGAACCGTAGACATGAGTGAATAGTATTTGTCTGTGTGATCTCTTCCATCATGTGTGGGCAACGAGCACTGCATTGTATAGAAAGAAAGTGTCATTTCCAGCTTTTACATAGACTACGATCTTTTACTTGGAATACAATCTGCCTACTTGCTTTGTGTCGCACTACCAGCACTCCACCCTTGAAGCTAAACATTATGCCACTGATAATTCCTTAGTTTATTTGTTCAAATACGAATTTGATATGATTCTAATGTTCCTACTTCAGTTTTGGAATGTGTGTCTGCCTGTTATAGAGACATAAGAGGTTTGTATTTCTGTGTGTGGTCTGGTCAGCACGGTTGGGGGGTGAACTTTGCATATGCAGGGGTTTATAGGGAGACACTCTTCGAGTTGAATCCGCAATGCATTCCATAGATAATCTGACTACTTTTTATGTTTTCATGAATCTCATATTCTGAACAGCTTCATAATGATTATGAGCTTGTGCGCATGAAAAGAATAAAGCAGAACAATGCCATGGCTGTCAAACTTGGCATTAAGGGACTGAAACTAAGTCTGGATGCAATGCAATCCAAACGCTCTCCACCTACAGATTCATGATCAAAACATGATCCTAACAGTGATTCTGAGCTAGAGGGAGACCTAAGTCAATGTAGCTCCCTAGTGGAGGAGTCAGAGGCAGATGCCCTATCTTATTCACCCATCAAGGTGCTTGCTCTAACTTTCCAAGGTTATATTGGTCGCACATATCTTGCAACTGATGCTTTGCATTGTTTATACTTTGTTGCACTGCCATTAGCTTAGTTTACACATCGTGTATGTGAATACGCCCTGCCTATCCATTTTCAGTACATATTCCATCTGTCATCATACCATATTTATCCATTCAAATGTTGTTCTTGTGTATCAGACGTTCAAAAGGAAGAGGGCGATTGCTGATCGCGGAGGAGCACGAGCAAAGTATTTGGAAAAGGTAGTGACACCTGATAAATCAAATAGCCCATTAGGTGTAGTTGCAATATCACCTGACCCACAAAACACCCCAACTCTAGCAGACTCTAGCCCTACTACACTGGTCATTTCTGATGCCCCAACTCAGCAGACCCCAACTGCAGCAAACAATATGATGATGCCAGTTGACATAGCACCAGCTCTACGGCGCAAAACCCCCATTCCAGCAAAGAGTACACCAAATCCAATTGCCAAATCCCTTTTCGAACCAGAGAGAGCCCCAATTGCAGCAAATAGGACCCCTATTCCATTTCTTCCCAGTTTAGAAGATGAAGCTTATATTGTTGTCAGGAACTTTGTGTGCATCTTTACTTCATGGAAAGATTATACCGCAGACACAGAACAATTTACAGTCTTCCTCCGCAACTTACGCGTAAGTAATGTACTAATGTTATTCATGGTAATTACTGCATATGTTTCTGCTGACAGAAGACACAAGATTTCATTCTTTTAAATAGGCGAGGACCAAACTGGATTGTCAAGACGAGCAAGGGTTGGTTGCACTTATCAAGCACTCGTTGATGAAGTATCGTTCCTACCTGAGGCAAGCACACTTCGATGGCAAGCCTCTAAACGAAATTTCTGTAAAGTCTCCGGTGCTACATTTATCAGACAGTGACTGGAATAATCTTGTTACACATTGGTCTCATCTGCAGCGTAAGGTACTGTCTATGATATCACATCACAATTTGAACTACATTTCTGCATTTGCCTTAACGTCTCACTTGTACGAAAACTGTTAGCAAAAGAACATTCATTCTCAAGGGACCACAGAATCTCGCAACTATACTGCACACTGCATTGCTCTTGTGAGTACCTCTTGCCCTGTATGATCATACTTACTTTCATAGCTGTTTGATTATGTAGCATCACTGCACATGTTAGCCTTGTTATCGTCCATTTGGTGGACATTATAAGATCCGTATGGACTCTTACATAAATTTAGAATCAACCCAATGCTTTTGAAGAGGTTTAGCTCTGCAGTCCTCTTGTAAGGACTGAACATCGTCTATCACTGTACTTGCATTAACAGCTACTCCCTCCGTCCCATAATATAAGAACGTTTTGTACGGTACACCAGTGTTCAAAACACTCTTGTATTATGGGAAGAGGGATTGGTTCATTGTGTAGCATTCTGCATCTTATCTCCCTCGCTCACCATTTACTAAAAAATATCAGATCTATATTTAATCTTACCAAAAAGTTGAATACACAGACAATGCCAGTGCAGAAGTGTAGCCCATTGCTCTTGTCAGTACATTTTGTCCTGTAACGCTTGTACTTCCAGGGATTGGTAGTTGATTATGTAGCATCAATCTGCATCTTATCTTCATTATCCTCTATCCCTTCCAGTATTATCATATCTATAATTACTCTCTACAAAATGTACAGTACAGGCAATGCTTATGAAGAAGATTCTATGCTGAAATTCTTGAGTTATCCTTCCCTTGACATGGAGAATGGCATTATAAAGTCGGTGTTAACTGTTAATGTAAGTCAGTCCTTCTAAAGCCTTTATCCTCAACTGTTGTTTAATTTGCTCATACTCCCTATCGTTTACTGATGTTTAGTTTGTTGTTTCTATCAAAATGCATGTTCGCAACAACCGTAAGTTCCAAGTTTTACTTGTAAAACCAAATTCCTTATTCATACCATGCACATTACTCAATACTCCCTATATGTATGCTTGTTTTGTGGATCTATAATCCACTGTTTGGTGAAGCAGCCCACGTTTGCACCTTGTCATCTCCTGTTTTGTCTTACTGATGTGGCTGATGATATGAACAACATGCCATGCACATTAACCAAAATAGATACAATGATTGTCCTTGCCCTTCATCTATGCTTGTTATGTTGACATGGTAATCCAGTAGTGTGGTGAAGCTCCCCGCATTATGAATAATGCCAAATTATGCTATTGATATTTTGAACTTACTCTTTATATTCTAATTTGAAATTGGATGGAATTGACAGCACAGTTATCATCTTTGTTTATACACGTGCAAAACATGTCATCTCTCTGCTTGTTTCAGGGTGATATGCCTGATGGCATGCACAAGTCTGCTGAAGCCTGTGACACAAACCCAACATATATTGCAGCAAAGAAGGCAAAACATCTTGAAGATAGCAAGACAACCCCAAAGTCTTGTCTTGATGTAGTGTTCAAGTTACTTGAGACTAGCAGTCACACAAGCTCACAGAATTCGATGTCTGAATCAGTTCAACTTCTTCAGTCCCAAGTTCTAGCAGAAAGGCATTCTGCAACTCAACTTCAACTTGAAGTCCTATTTCTAAGAAAGATTGCGGAGAACACCAATGAGGACCTCATTGCTAAACAGCTACACCTGGAAGCTATGACCGACATGCTAGGTCGGTCTCACAGCCTTGCTCGACAGCTTGCGCAGCAGTTCCCGCGCAAGGCTAACCTTTCTTGAACTGTCTTGGAAGTGGTCTTGGTTCAGTATTATTTTGTTACGCTGCAATGGTGCCCAGTTTTTGTAATCTGCTTCTTCGTTGCGCTTTATGATCACTGGTGGCAAACTTTTATGCCCAGTGGATGTAATATACCATAAATCCTTTATTGCATAGTGTAGGTTTATTCTAAGTTACTATGCCGTAATTTATTTATTGTATAGAGTAGGTTTGTTCTTAATTCCTACTAGTTACTGCCATCATTCGCTATCTGGAAAAAAATCTGATGTAGTCGACCGGGCCGAAACATTCGCCTCTAACGGTCCTGGTTTTTAGTGGGCCACAATTGGGCCGGCCTACATCTTTCTTGGGCCCAAATGGCCATTGGGGCCTTCACACATTGCGCCAGGCCCACAACTTACTCCGTCCTATAGTCGGCCCAAATTTTAGTTGGGCCTTTTGTGGATCCAGCGCTTAGTTTGGCCCATGTAGCGTTGGGACATTAATAGGCTGAATATTCTGGTGGCCTGTTACGGCCCAGAAGAAACCATGGGCCTTTAGCAGGCCGAAATTCATGTTGGGCCTCAATTTTCACTAGTCGTCGGCGGGCCTTCAGCAGGCTGAAAGGTAGACCAGGCCTTTTTGGCCAAGTTATATGACGGGCCGTTACCAGGCCAAAACATATTTCGGGCCTGAGTTGGCCCACTGACATCATGGGCCTTTAAGAGGCCGAAAGCTTAGTACAGGCATCAACGGGCCGAATTATACGATAGGCCTTTAACAGGCCCAAAGTCACGTTGGACTAAACTGTTGCCACCTTTATCACGGGCCGTTAGTGGGCCGGATGTAGCGTCGGACCATATATGGCCCATGGGCAGCACGGGCCATTCCCAGGCCGAAAGACACACCGGGCTGAAATGGGCCCATGTCTACATCGGGCATCTAACAGGCCGAAAGTCAATGGGCCGTAATTGGGCCCAAATATTCGGCGCACAATTAACGGGCCAGATCTGGCTTCGGGCCATAAATGGGCCTTATTAAATAGGTCGTTATTGGGCTGGCCCACTAGTACCTGAGTAAGTACTATGGGCCTTTGACTGGGCCGGCCTTTTTAACCAATATGGGCCTTTGTTGGGTCGTGCCACGTGTCGACGTATCATAGGCGCCTCTTGTCCAATGAATGGATGACATCTGTCCCAACGATGAGCCAACACGTGTTTCCTCCGGCCAATGACAATTTTACACGTGGAAAATCCTCATTGGTCCGGGCTGTTAACGGGTTATCGGATCCAAAACCGGACCCGATAGCTTAACGGCGACCCGTTATGGTGGATGCCACATGTCGGTCACCCTTGACGAAAGCACTTCTATGACCCGCGATTTATCGTCATGGAAGTGGACACTCCTGTGATGATAATTTTGGTAATGTCATGGAACACTTCTACGGTAGCACAGGTATGACTATCTTGATTCTGTCATAAAATTGTCATGGATGTACATGCATGACAGAAAACGTGACCTACTGTGACAAACACGTATCATCACGGAAGTGTCTTTTTTTGTAGTGTTAATTAAAAAGAACCAAATTGTGGATTGTCCAGACACCAAAGCCCTCGTGGCCTTTAAACACAGCGTCCGAGACAAGTGGCTCGCCCGACACCTCGGCCAAGAAAAGCCAAAGTCCATGGCAGCCCTTACTGCATTTATGACCCGCTTTTGCACGGGAGAAGATAGCTGGCTAGCTCGTAGATGCAATAGCACCAGCGACCCTCGCACCTCCGAAGCCAGGGATGGCAATGGCAAGCCACGACACAATAGACACGAGCGTCGAAGCAATAACGAAGATACTAAAGACACGGCGGTCAACGCCGGATTCAGTGGCTCTAAACCCGGTCGGCGGAAGAAGCCATTCAAAGGAAACATGGATGGTCCATCTAGTTTGGACAGAATACTCGATAGGCCTTGCCAGATTCATGGCACCCCTGATAAGCCTGCCAATCGTACCAATAGAAATTGTTGGGTCTTTAAACAGGTCGGTAAGCTAAACGTCGAACATAAGGGGAAAGGGCCGCCCAGGGAGGACGACGATGAAGAGCCTCGCCCACCAAACACAGGGGGACAGAAGAAATTTCTCCCCGAGGTCAAAACGGTGAACATGATCTATGTTACTCATATCCCCAAGCGGGAGCGCAAGCGCGCGTTAAGGGACGTCTATGCCATAGAGGCAGTCGCCCCAAAATTCAACCTGTGGTCAGCTTGTCTGGTCACTTTCGATCGCAAAGACCATCCGACCAGTATCCGTCATGGAGGTTTGGCAGCATTGGTCCTTGACCCAATTATCGACGGATTCCATCTCATGTGTGTCCTCATGGACGGCGGTAGCAGCCTTAATCTGCTTTATCAGGACACCGTCCGCAAGATGGTTATCGATTCATCAAGGATCAAGCCCACTAAAACTACCTTTAAAGGAGTAATACTCGGCGTAGAGGCCTGTTGTACAGGATCCATAATGCTGGAAGTAGTCTTCGGTTCACCGGATAATTTTCGTAGTGAAGACTTGATCTTCGACATCGGCCCCTTCCGGAGTGGCTATCATGCACTGCTCGAACGGACCTCTTTCGCCCGTTTCAATGCAGTCCCGCACTATGCTTATCTAAAGCTCAAGATGCCCGGACCACGTGGCGTCATAACAGTCAATGGAAACATGGAGCGCTCCCTCTGTACTGAGGAGCATACCGTGGCCCTCGCAGTCGAGGTGCAGGGTGGCCTCGTTAAGCCGAATACTACACCGGCAGTCAAGCCCCCAGACACTATTAAACGAGTCTGGTCTACCCTGGATAATGACAGTACAGCTCATCCAGAGCTAGATTAGCAATTCGGCCTCCGTCAAAGCCCCAACCTGATAGCGGCATATGTACCGCGCGTACATAATTACACACTAAAGATACCATGGGCAAGGACGGAGGCATGCTAAAAACAAAGTCCACGGTACGGCTCAAGCCTATCCGGACCCTCGTATTCTTCCATCTTTTTCTTCTTGTTTTTCTTTTTCAGGTTCTTTACAACCCACACCACTCTGCAATGGTACTTAGGGCCCTTTTTCAGCCCCTTATATACACTCGATTGTTGATCCTCTCAAAGGACCATATACCACGGGGAAAAGCGGCATAGACGTGCAGCAGAGCGTCCAAAGGATCTTCAAGATCATCTTTTCAAATTTCAGACCTGTATACAGCTTTCCCTCGTTCTTGGCATGTAAAATGGCCTTGATGCTCATAGCATCTTCTGTAAAAATACGTTTTGACATACCAATCAGACTATAATGGAAACAGTTTCGCCCAACCCTGTTCGGTATTGGCTTATTTCTTAATCTATCTTCCCACTTTACATCCGAATTGGCATATACACCTTGGTATGACTTAAATCGCCAGGGGCTCTATTCAAGCCATATATATTCTAAACAATAGAAAGTCCGAACACTCTCAGAGTATACTTCGGCGTCCCGAATACTGCATTATATGCATCGGCTCCGAATCACGTCTTTGGTCAATAGTTGGGTTGCCCGGCTCCTGTGCTTGCTACCTTACGTACCATTTGTTCGGCTAAGGTAGTAAAGGGAGAACTACTGCGATTGTGTTTCCGGCTGGCCTGGTCAAACACCTCAGTAGAGAAAGCCGAAAACTGACTGTCGTGATGTGGCGAGAGCTGGTCAGCAATTTGGTGACTTACTAAATCTCTAGCGATTTCTTCCATATTACACGAAGGGCTGGCTTTTTTCAGTCACGCGTTTAAGGCATCCAAAGTTTGGATAGCCGCGTACGCACCAGGGGCCACCTTATAACCCCATTGTCAAACTCCTATGGCTAAGTGAGAGTGGTAAAGCCGCATAGTCCGATTGCCTGGTTCGCTGCACTGACACCTCCTTTACGGACCAAGACGTTGGGTTAACATGTGGTCATGTGCTGTACCAAACACCCCCGTAGTATATACGTGGGGGCTGAAGCCGACGACTGGTAAACTCTCAAGAATTAAAAACGGCCGCACAGGAAGGAAAACACTTTAAGATAAACGCATAAGATATATTACACAGCCTCGGTTTATAATACATTGTCCGGGTAGCCCGGATACATTCACTCAAACATAATATCCTTCGAGCATTGACCCTCTATCAAACGGGCACCCTCGAGGATGTCCTCGAAATAGCGCTCTGGCTTGCGGTTGTCCTTGCCTCCAAGCGGACCCTCAGTCGCCACGACGGCGGCCTTCATCTTCGCCCAGTGCATCTTGACACGGGCAAAGGCCATCCGCGCACCTTCTATGCACGTCGAGCGCTTCACCGCCTCTACTCGGGGCAAGGCGTCGCCAAGCCGCTTGACCAGGCCGAAGTAGCTGTTCGGAATGGGTCCGGCTGGCCATAGCCGGACTATGATGTCCTTCATGGCCAGATCGAACATCCTATGCAGCTCCGCCAGCTGCATCATCTGATTGTTCAGCAGCGTTGGTCGCTTCGGCGCCAAGTACTGCGACCAGAAGAGCTTCTCCATCGCACTCCCTTCTTGGGCCCGGAAATATTGGGCGGCATCGGCGGCACTGCTCGGGAGATCCGCAAAAGCGTCTGGAGCACTCCACAGTCGATTTAGCAAAGCATATCTTCGACTGCCGAATATACTCTGTAAAAGAAGAGGCTTACCATCCGCTATCTGTTCGGCTTGCTTGATCTCCTCGCGAGCCACCCGGGACTCGGACCACGCCTCCTTTGCAGCTTGAAGAGCCTTGGTGAGTTCGGCCGCTTGGGCCTTGTTACTCTCCTCCAAGGACTCACACTTGTTGGCGGCGTCCTGGAGCGCTTGCTCCACTTCAATCACCCTTGCCTCATACTGCAGGCGGACAGCCTTTTCGGCCTCTACATTCACAGTCGCTTTCTCTATGGCCGCTTTGCTTGCCCTCGCCTCCTCCTTGGCTTTGGCAAGGGCACTCTTGAGGGCCTCGGCCTCGGCCGCGTTGCCTACGATCATTTACATGGCAGCGCAAGAGCTTCAACTCCGAGTTTGCATTATAATTTAGGCTTGTAAAGGGGTCTTTTTAAAAAGCATACCTTGGGCCACATCGAACCGCTTGGTAATACGGTCGATCTCATCGTCAGCCAGCTTCAGTTTCCGCTGGAGTTCGGACACTTCAGCATCCTTAGCTGAAGCCGGCAACGGTGAAGCCTGTTTATCAAAATAGATGAACACGTTATCTCCGGCGATTATTTGATCCTCTATCCGGCTCTTTTTCCAAAGACCCAAATAGAGTCTCAGGGGCTCCTATCTATATATAGGCATATTCTTCCGAAAACAAAAAGCGGCTAAGCATGTTATAGCACGTACCTCAAAACCTGTTAACAGGCTAGTGAAAGCTTCGTTCAGTCCGCTTTTGGCGGACTGAACCTTCTCAACCACCGTACCCATCAAGGTACGGTGCTCTTCCACGACGGAAGCACGTTGAAG
Source organism: Triticum aestivum (assembly GCF_018294505.1). Classification (NCBI taxonomy): domain Eukaryota; kingdom Viridiplantae; phylum Streptophyta; class Magnoliopsida; order Poales; family Poaceae; genus Triticum; species Triticum aestivum. Next base: position 288,079,490 of record NC_057805.1, read on the forward strand.
TGCTTCTCAACATACCTGGCGCCTCCGGATTGATAGAGGTCGCCGGTGGAGTCGGCACTCCCCTACTCGCTCAACTCCGAAGCCATGTGGGTCTCCAGAGTGGTATTCGGCTAGGGGGCGGACTGCTCCAGGCCCCCGTCGTCAGTTTCCATGGGGGTAGTACCCCCCCATGTTTTCGGCAACCGAGGCATTACCCTCTAGTGCCGTTTCAGCGGCCTTCCGCACCTCTCCCTGCCCTGGAGAAGTCCTTTGGGACAACACCTCGGTGTCGTCCGCGCATGTGGCGGAGAGGCTCGCGGAGGCGTTTTGCTCTCCATCATCTCCGGCGCCAACGAGTTCCCCGAAGATGACGATTGTCGGGTGAGATCACGGGCCAGACTGAAATATGTAAATAATACGTTATCCTATGATTTGTAAAAGGCCAGATGTATGTATAGTATTTTTAATACTTACGATTCGGCTGGGGGCTTCGGTCTGAGGCGCTTCTCGAGGATAACGTCGGTGTTCGAATCCGAATCATCCGAAAGGGAGATCTTCCCCTTCTTGGATGCCTCCGCTTCTAGGTCCATGGACGCCGCCCTTTTCTTCTTCCCCCCTTAAGGGGAGAATTGCTCTCCTCCGCTTCCTCTTTATCATCATCTCCCTCGTGGGAGGAGTGAACTTCGGTGTCTTCGGACGCGATGTCCGAAGTACCTTTACGGCGAAGGCCACTTCTGGCCTCCTTGCATTTCTTCTTGGCCTTCTTCTCCGGCGTCGGAACCAGCATCTTCATTAGAAGAGGGATAGTTGGGTCTTCGAGCAGCGGAGCCGGACATTTGATCCGCTCCGCCTTCTTCGTCCAGCCCTGAAAATAAGGAAGGCTTAGCAAACTGGAGTGGCTGGGTGAGCACAGTCGAGGCCGAGGTCTTCGGTCGTTCCTGGCCACGACTTATGGGCCTTGAAAAGTAGCTTTCAGATTTCTTCGTGCGTCGTGCCGAAGAATTGCTGCAGGGTCCGAGGGACAGCCGGACTGAACTCCCACATATGGAGAGACCAGCGCTGGCAGGGGAGAATCCGGTGAAAAAGCATCACATGGATCACATCGGCGAGGCTGGTGTTCTTCTCTATCATACCCTTGACGCGCTTCTGCAGCGTCATCACCTCGTCGGACTATGCCCAGTCCAGGCCCTTTTTGACCCATGATGTGAGCCGCATTTGAGGCCCAGATTTGAACTCAGGAGTGGCGGCCCATGTGGCATCGTGAGGTTCCGTGACATAGAACCACTCCTATTGCCATCCCTTCATGGTTTCCACGAAGGCCCCCTGGGGCCAAGTGACATTGGGGAGCTTGCTCACCATAGCGCCGCTGCACTCCACATGTTGACCGTCAACCACTTTCGGCTTCACGTGAAGACCTTGAGCCATAAGCCGAAGTGGGGAGGAATGCGGAGGAATGCCTCACACACGACGATGAATGCCGAGATGTTGAGGAAGGAATTTGGGGCTAGATCGTGGAAATCTAGCCAGTAATAAAACATGAGGCCACGGACGAAGGGATGGAGGGGGAACCCTAGTCCACGAAGAAAGTGGGGGATGAATACTACCCTCTCATTGGACTTCGGAGTGGGTATGATCCGCTTTTTGGCAGGGAGCTGGTGGGCGATCTCCGCAGCCAAGTACCCCGCTTCCCGGAGTTCCTTGATGTTCCCCTCCGTGACGGAGGAGGCCATCCACTTGCCCTGCGCTCCAGGTCCGGACATGGCAGGAGTGTTTGCTGGGGACGGAAAGGATTGAGACTTGGGCGCTGGAGCTCGAGGGCGGATGGGCTGAGAAGGAAGAAGGCGTGGGGTAAAAAGATGGATCCTTATCTTCTTATAAAGGCAGTGAATATCAAGCGTCCCCCCACGAGCCTTAAAACTCACCTATTCCCAAGGGGTCATGCAAACGGCACGGTTGGATTACCCACACCCGTATTGATGAGAATCCCGCAATGAGGGGACACGATCTGTGCTTTGACAAGATGTGTCAATCAAGACCGCGCCTCGAAACACGAAGCGGGAGGCTAAAAACAGGTTCGAAATAATAATAAGGCCAGAACATAACATCTCGCCGGAAAAGCTGTCAGTAGACATGACTTATTTTGTTTAAGTATTTTGCTCTTGTGGTTCAAGGTTGTGACTATTATGCAGAGCCGAACGTAGTTCTTTTGACCAACTGCTTTGGAGTATTCGGAGGAGGAACCCACCTTGCAATGCCGAAGACAATCTGCGCGCCGGACACATCGTCATTGAAGCCTAGTTCATGGGCTATTGAGGGAGTCCTAGATTAGGGGGTCCCCGGGCGTCCGGGCTATGTGATATGGGCCGGACTGATGGGCTGTGAAGATACAAGATAGAAGGCCTTCCCCCATGTCCGGATGGGACTCTCCTTCGCGTGGATGGCAAGCTTAGCGTTCGGATGTGAAGATTCCTTTCTCTGTAAACCGACTCTGTACAAACCTAGGCCCCTCCGGTGTCTATATAAACCGGGGGGTTTTAGTCCGTAGAGGCAATCATAATCATACAGGCTAGACATCTAGGGTTTAGCCATTACGATCTCGAGGTAGATCAACTCTTGTAACCCTGAGGGAGTCCTGGATTAGGGGGTCCTTGGACTGCCGGACTATATACTTTGGCCGGACTGTTGGACTAGGAAGATCCAAGATTGAAGACTTCGTCCCGTGTCTGGATGGGACTCTCCTTTGCGTGGAAGGCAAGCTTGGCAATTCGGATATATAGATCTCCTCCCTTGTAACCGACTCTGTGTAACCCTAGCCCCCTCCGGTGTCTATATAAACCGGAGGGTTTAGTCCATAGGACAACAACAACAACAATCATAATCATAGGCTAGCTTCTAGGGTTTAGCCTCTACGATCTCGTGGTAGATCAACTCTTGTAATACTCATATCATCGAGATCAATCAAGCAGGAAGTAGGGTATTACTTCCATCGAGAGGGCCCGAACCTGGGTAAACATTGTGTCCCCCGCCTCCTGTTACCATCCGCCTTAGACGCACAGTTCGGGACCCCCTACCCGAGATCCGCCGGTTTTGACACCGACATTGGTGCTTTCATTGAGAGTTCCACTGTGCCGTCACCATAAGGCTTGATGGCTCCTTCGATCATTGGCAACGATGCGATCCAGGGTGAGGTTTTTCTCCCCGGACAGATCTTCGTATTCGGCGGCTTCGCACTGCGGGCCAACTCGCTTGGCCATCTGGAGCAGATCGAGAGCTACGCCCCTGGCCGTCAGGTCAGGTTTGGAAACTTAAACTATACTGCCGACATCCGCGGAGACTTGATCTTCTACTGATTCGAGCTCATGTCAGGTGCACCGCACAGTCACGACGAGCATGATTTAGCTCTACCGTCGGACGGTGTTCGGGAGATCACACCTGTGGCTACTCCGGCCCTCAATCTGGAGCAGATTACGCCGTCCGAGGACGGGTGGATGGACCCCGCCACGGAGGCCACACACTCAGTGGCGATAGAGCCGAATACTGACTTCACCTCCTATGAGACCTGTGTTGCTGGGCTCTTGGATTCGTCCCCGACCACAAGCTCCGAACCGCCGGCGTCAGTGCCTATCGAATCTGATTGGGCACCGATCATGGAGTTTTCCTCCGCGGATATCTTTCAGCACTCGCCCTGGGCGATGTGCTAAATTCATTAAGGTCTCTCTCCTTGTCAGGAGGCCCTTGGCCGAACTGTGTCCGGCTTGAGTGGGAAGCGGACGACGAAGAAATTCGTTCCCCACCCACCACCCACTTAATAGCCACTGTCGACGACTTATCCGACATGCTCGATTTCGGCTCCGAAGACATCGACGGTATGGACGACGATGCAGGAGAAGAACCACCGCCCACAGGGCGCTGGACTGCCACCTCATCATATGATATATACATGGTGGACACCCCACCCTAAGCCCCGCCATAGCAAAAGCAGCAATACCGGCACAAGAGACAATAACGCTGCGGATAGTGCCGAAGACAAAGACAATCCCCTCCAGCTAGGCTTCGAGCAGGAGGATGGGCAAGCTAGCCCTAAGAAACAGGTGACAGACGGAGAACCAGAAGATGACACTTACATGTCCCTCTCCGAAGATGAGGCGAGCCTCGGTGACAATGAATTTATCGTGCCTGAGGATCTCTTCGAGCAGGAGCGCTTCAAGCGCCGTCTTATAGCCACAGCAAAAAGCCTGAGGAAAAAGCAGCAGCAGCTTCAGGCTGATCAAGAGCTGCTAACGGATAGATGGACCGAGGTCCTGGCAGCCGAGGAATACAAACTCGAGCGCCCAACCAAAAGTTACCCAAAGCGCAGGTTGCTACCCCAACTCGAGGAGGAAGCATTAAAGCCTACGCTTCCAACGTATGATGCGGCTGACCGGCCACCTCGTGGCCGAGACAAAGCGGCATATCAGGCCGAAGTCCAGCCCGCACCCCGTCGCCAGTTAAACAAAAATACCAAGGCCCGGGGTAACACGCAAGACCTGCGAGACGTATTGGAAAACAAAGCAGGACATGCAAGATCGATCTACGGATCACGGGGGCGCGCCCCAACGCGTGATGACAACCGTCATACCGGATATACTAAAAGCAAATCCGGCCGGGCCGAACACAGCAGACAAGACTCGTATGAACTGCGTCGTAATATAGCCCGGCATAGAGGCGTCGCACACCCCCTATGCTTCACTGATGAAGTAATGGATCATGAATTCCCAGAAGGGTTTAAACCCGTGAACATTGAATCATATGACGGCACTACAGACCCCGCGTTATGGATAGAGGATTTCTTCCTCCACATTCACATGGCCCGCGGGGATGATCTACACGCCATCAAGTATCTCCCGCTAAAACTCAAAGGGTCGGCTCGGCATTGGCCGAATAGCTTGCCGGCAAACTCCATCGGAAGTTGGGAGAACCTGGCAAACGCATTCCTAGACAACTTCCAGGGCACTTATGTGCGGCCACCGGATGCTGACGATTTAAGTCACATAACACAACAGCCCAGAGAGTCGGCCAGGAAATTCTGGACTCGGTTCCTAACTAAAAAGAACCAAATTGTCGACTGTCCGGATGCCGAAGCCCTAGCGGCCTTTAAACATAACATCCGCGACGAGTGGCTCGCCCGACATCTCGGCCAAGAGAAGCCAAAATCCATGGCAGCCCTCACAACACTCATGACCCGCTTTTGCGCGGGCGAAGATAGCTGGTTGGCCCGTAGCAACAACACAGCAAGCAACCCTGGCACATCAGAGGCCAGAGATAGCAACGGCAAACCCTGAAGCAACAAACACCAGCGCCGCAAAATGGTGAAAACGCCGAAGATACGACAGTCAATGCCGGATTTAGTGGCTCTAAGTCCAGTCAGCGGAATGGGCCACTCAAAAATGACAATTCGGATCCGTCCAGTCTAGACCGCATACTCGACCGCCCATGCCAAATTCATGGCACCCTGGGAACGCCAGCCAATCATACCAATAGAGAATGCTGGGTCTTCAAACAAGTCGGCAGTTCAGGCGCCAAAAACAAAGATAAGGGGTCTCAAAGCGATGATGGCGACGAGGAGCCCAGATCATCGAGTACAGGAGGGCAAAGGAAATTTCCCCCGCAAATCCAAACGGTGAACGTGGTAAACGGCACCCACACACCCAACCTGAACCGGATGCGCACCCTTAGGGATGTCGACTTAACGAAACCAGACGTCCCACAATATAAACTCGGGCCGATCACCTTCAACCGCACGGATCGTCCGGTTAACACCAATCAGGGCAATCCAGCCGCACTAGTCCTTGACCCAATAATTGACGGATTCCACCTCACACGAGTCCTTATGGACGGAGGCAGCAGTATAAACCTGCTTTACCAGGACACAGTGCGCAAGATGGGCATTGATCATTCGGTGATCAAGCCCACTAAAACCACCTTCAGAGGTATTATACCAGGTGTGGAGGCCAGCGTACAGGCTCCATCGCCCTTGAGGTAGTCTTCGGATCACCAGACAATTACCGTGCCGAAGAGTTAATCTTCGACATCGTCCCCTTTCGCAGTGATTATCAGGCACTGCTCGGACGAACCGCGTTCGCTCGATTCAACGCGGTGCCACATTATGCCTACCGTAAGCTCAAGATGCCCGGTCCGCGCGGCGTCATCACGGTTAATGGCAAGGCCGAACTCTCCCTCGGTACCAAAGAGTATACAGCTGATTTAATAGTAGAAGCAACGAGTGGCACCTTTCAATCGAACCTCGAGTCGACGGCCAGGCTCCCAGACACCGCCAAAGGACTCCGAACTACTTCGCAGTAGGATAGCCCGGCTCGTCCAGAGCTCAATTAAACACTACGGCGAAGGCCAGGACAGGCCGCATACCGCAGCTCAACCGCTCTCCGGCACACAAACATTTCTTACATTTCCTTTGCAGGTTTACCTTTGCACCGACCAGGACTGGCGATATGGAAGCAGCTCAAACGCGCAAGGGAATCCTTACATATTCCCCGCAATGACCATCCGACTATACTCCGGATCCGCATGCAGCTTCTTCCCCCTGGTCTCAGCAGGTTCCACAGTCATATCTCTTTTTTTTATCACATTACTTGTACTCATACGCATCGACATACCATTCAAATACAACATGTGGATTTATATGACGCTTATATGTTGTCATTTCTTATTGAAATTCTTTTGTCAAGTGGCATCCGTACGCCGCGATATGCCTTAAATATGTCAGGGGCTTCGTTTTACCCATAATACGGCAATAAAGTCCGAACACCTTCATGGAAGTTCGGCACCCCGAACTTATAGCATTATATGCATCAGCTCCGAATCATGTCTTGGGTCAAATGGTGGGTTTGCCCGGCTCCCATGTTTTGCTGCCTTACGTTCCGCTATATCGGCTAAGGCGGCACAGGGAGAACTACAGCGATTGTGTCCCGGTTCTTCCGGACGAGCACCTCAGTAGAGAAAGCCGAAAACTGATTGTCATGATACGACGAGAGCTGGTTAGCTATTCGAGAGGTTGTAAAATCTTTAAGGATTTCTCCTGTGTAATGCCATAACCAATGCAGCGTGCGATGGATCGGTTTTTCTTCCGATCAGGTGCTTATAGAGCCCCTCGTGCGGTCTTCCGAACACCAGGGGCTGCGCCTACCTTCCTTTCCTAAAGCTCATATGGCTAAGTGAGAGTGATAAAGCCCTATAGTCCGATTGCCTGGTTCGTTGTGTTGAACACCTCCTTCGAAGGACCCAAAACTGGGATAAAGAGTGATCAGGTTTATCCCGAACACCCCCGTACTTCCTACGTGGGGGCAGAAACCGACGACTGGCCAACTCTCAGGATTAATATATAAAACGGCCACGCAGGAGGATAAACTTTTATACAACAGGCAATAAATAATGACCTTGTTTAAACATTACAAAGGACAACATGATTTGCATTCATGGAAATATAACGTCCTTGGTGCATAGCTCCGCCGCAAGGTAGGATCCTTTCAGGACACTTTCATAATATAATTCAGGCTTGCGATGCTCCTTCCCCTCTGGCGGTCCCTCGGTCATCAGCTTTCAACATCCATCTTCCCCCAGTGCACCTTTGCGCGGGCGAAGGCCATTCGCGCACCCTCTATACAGACCGAACGCTTGATGACGTCAAGTCGAGGGCAGGCACTTACAAGCCGCTTCACGAGCCCGAAGTAGCTGCTTGGAATCGGCTCGGCGGGCCATAGCCGGATAATCAAATCCTTCATGGCTAGTTCCGCCGCCTTATGCAGTTCGATCAGCTGTTTCAGTTGATCGGCAAAAGGCACCGGATAATTCGGTGCCAGATACTGCGACCAGAAGAGCTTATCCGCAGTGTTCCTTTCTTCGGCTCGGTAGAATTGGGTGGCATCCGATATGCTGCGGGGCAGTTCCGCAAACACCCCTAGAGAAATCCGATGAGAAACATGATTTTCTCCTCAAATACTTGATTTACATGGAAAAGAGCCTTACCCGCCGTGATCTTCCTCGCCTCTTGGATCTCCTGCAAGGGGCCTTGGGTTTCCCCCTGGGCATCGTGCGGGGCCTGATGAGCCCTGGTGAGTTCAGATTCTTTCTCCGTTAAACTCTGCTCCAAGGTCTCGCATTTCTTAACGGCCTCTTGAAGCTCCTGCTCAGCTTCAATAACCCTGGCCTCGTGCTTCTCACAAAGAGCCTGCTCTGCGGCTGCCTTTTTCTCGGCCTTGGCCACAACCTTCTTAAGAGCCTCGACTTCGGTCATCGTCCCTAGCGAAAATCATGGAACATATTTTATCATACTGGAAATTCGTTCGCACTGAACGCGAACAAGGCTTGTGCATACCTTGTTTATCTTCCAACTGCCTTTTCACCTGGCCAAGTTCTTCTTTGGTCCGCTCCAGAGTTTGATTCAGTGCGGAGACCTCCGCAGTATGAGAGGCAGCAGCCGCTGTAGACGCCTGCTTATAAAAGAGAGATAGATGTCATCAAATGAGTCTTCCTGCGAACATAAATTTGATCCTCTGTCCGGTTTTTTCTTTCACCGAACAGTGTATCAGGGGCTACTATCCATACTATGACACTCTTCGAAACCTCATAAAACATACCTCAAAGCCTCTTACAAGGCTGATATAGGCTTCATTCAGTCCACTCTCAGCAGACTGAATCTTCTTAATCACCGCACCCATAAGGGCACGGTGTTCATCGATGATGGAGGCGCTCTTCAGCGCCGCCAACAAAGCATCCGGCACCTCTGGTTGGACAGAGATTGCTGGTGGAACAGGCACGCCCCCTCCAACCGAGGGAGGCCGCCTGCTTGATTCTGGAGCCGTATTGGTCTCCAGAATTGCATCCGGCTGGGAGCCGAATTCAAGATGGCTCCTGCCGATGACTCCCATGGGAATCTTCTCCCCCATGTCTCCGGCCCCTGAAGTTTGACCTCTAGGCGCCGCTTGCACGATCTCTTCCCCTCCTCCTTGGCCAGGGTCCTTCTGGGACGAAGCCTCGGTCTTATTCACATATTTGGGGGAAGGGGCCTTCGGGGGCGTCCCGCTCTCCATAGCATCCGAGCTCAGCAAGTCCTCTGATGAGGATTGTTCGGTGCGGGACCTCGCCGGACTACAAAAAATATGGCTCAGGTCAAAATATTATGCCATGATGAGACTGGACGCATAAACGTGTTCGGATTTTATACTCACGAGTTCACCAGGGGCTGGGCCCTGGGATCCCACGGCGGGCTGTTGTCGGCGGCGGCAGTGGACTCTTCCGGAAGAGGAGCTTTTCCCCTTTTAGGCGACTCGGCCTCCAAGTGTATGGAGGCCGCCCTCTTCTTTCTTCCCCCCGCTGGGGATTCGTCTTCCTCCTCCTCCTCATCCTCTTCGGAGGCAGAACGGGCGTTGGAGCCTTCGGATATTGTGTCCGAAGTGCTGCGGCGACGAAGGCCGCCCCGAGTCTTTTTGGCCTCCTTCTCGGTCTTCTTCTTCGGCGCCTTGTACGGCGCCGGGACCAGCATCTTCGTCAGAAGTGGGTCGGCCGGTTCTTCGGGTAGCGAGGCCGGACAGTGGATCCGCCCCGCCTTCTTCGTCGAGCCCTAGGGGAGTTGAGGAAAACACACTAAGCATTTCCCTTGGGTTATGTGGATAAAACGTATAATAACTTACCGAGCTTGCAGGGCGGGACAGTTGGTATCCACGGTCCTCGGCCGAGTCCGGCCATGATTTGCCGGACTTGAAAAGCACCTTCCAGATGTCTTTGTGTGAGGAGCCAAAGAGCTCTCGCAGGGTCTGGTGCTTGGCTGGAACGAATTCCCATAGATTGCAAGTCTGGTGTTGACAAGGCAGGATCCGGTGAACTAACATCACCTGGACTACGTTGACAAGTTCGATGTTCTTGTCTTCCATATCCTTAACGCACGTCTGGAGCACCGACAGTTCATCGGACAAAGACCGGTTCAGTCCCTTCTTGGGCCAGGACGTAAGCCGCAGAGGGGCTCCGGATCGGAACTCGGGGGCAGCGGCCCATTCCGTGCCGCGCGGCTCAGTGATGTAAAACCACTGCTGTTGCCACTCTTTGACAGAATCATTAAAAGTACTTGTTGGCCATGTGACGTTGGGCATCTTGCTCACCATAGCGCCCCCGCACTCGGCGTGCTCGCCGCTCACCACCTTGGGTTTCACATTAAAGATCTTTAGCCATAAGCCAAAGTGTGGCGAGATGCGGAGAAAAGCCTCGCACACGACGATGAATGTCGAGATGTTGAGGAAGGAATTGGGGGATAGATCATGAAAATCGACCCCGTAATAATACATGATGCCGCGAACGAACGGGGGGAGGGGAAACCCTAGCCCATGGACAAAATGAGGGAGGAATACAACCCTCTCGTGGGGTTCCGGAGTAGGGACGATCTGTCCCGCCGTCGGGAGACGATGGCTGATTTTCTTGGCCAGGTACCCGGCCTCCCGAGGCTTTTTGATATCCTTCTCTCGGACGGTAGAGGCCATCCACTTGCCTCCTGCTCCAGATCCGGACATTTTCGGAAGGCCTTTGTGGGCGGAGAAGACGAACGCTAGGGCGCTAGAGCTCGAGCGAAGGGGAATGGATCGGGAAGAAGAAAGCGCGGGTGCGAAAGGGAGTCCTTATCCCCTTATAAAGGCAGCAGGGATTCTGCGCCTCCCCACTTGCCTGGTAAACTCGCTTATTCCCCAAGTGCCATGATTGATGGCGCGGTTGGGTTACCCACACCCGTATTAATGAGAATCCCGTGATAAGGGGACACGATCTCTGCTTCGACAAGACGTGCCAAGAAAACCGCCTCGCAATGTGTGTAGTAGCTGGTTGAGGAAAACAGTTCGAATAATGATCGGGCCATGGCGTGATGTCACGTTATGAAAAGTTGTCAGCAGATTAGATTTGTGGAAATATTATACTCTCTACGGTGGTGTGTGGAATTTGTTTTGCAGAGCCGGACACGATCCTTGTGTTCAAAATCTTCTATGGAGTATTCGGAGGAAGAACCCGCCTTGCAATGCCGAAGACAATCTGCGCGCCGGACCCATCGTCATTGAAGCCTGGTTCAGGGGCTACTGAGGGAGTCCTGGATTAGGGGGTCCTCGGACTGCCGGACTATATACTTTGGCCGGACTATTGGACTATGAAGATCCAAGATTGAAGACTTCGTCCCGTGTCCGGATGGGACTCTCCTTTGCATGGAAGGCAAGCTTGGCAATTCGGATATGTAGGTCTCCTCCCTTGTAACCGACTCTGTGTAACCCTAGCCCCCTCCGATGTCTATATAAACTGGAGGGTTTAGTCCGTAGGACAACAACAACAACAACAACAATCATAATCATAGGCTAGCTTCTAGGGTTTAGCCTCTACGATCTCGTGGTAGATCAACTCTTGTAATACTCATATCATCAAGATCAATCAAGCAGGAAGTAGGGTATTACCTCCATCGAGAGGGCCCGAACCTGGGTAAACATTGTGTCCCCCGCCTCCTGTTACCATCCGCCTTAGACGCACAGTTCGGGACCCCCTACCTGAGATACACCGGTTTTGACACCGACAAACCCCTATACTCGTCATAGTCAATCAAGCAGGAAGTAGGGTATTACCTCCATTGAGGGCTTGAACCTGGGTAAACATCGTGTCCCCTGCCTCCTGTTACCTTTGATCCTCAGACGCACAGTTTGGGACCCCCACCCGAGATCGGCTGGTTTTGACACTAACAGATGTCACTTTTTTGTGTGACTTGCTTCTTTTATTTCCAATCCTTCTTCTGCTTATGCGAGCCCTTCCATGGAGCCTTCGAGCATTAACAATAGGTGCTTCATGGCCACATTCCATTACCGCCGCCAATCTGGACAACCACTCGGTAATCCTCCAAGTAAATTTCTGGCTTAGACTCGCCGGTGAACTTGCTGATCCCCGTCGCAAATCTGAAGTTATTGGGAATCTCCGCAGCCCGAATGTATTGACTGAAGCACTCAAGACCAGAGGGTGCGGAACCACTCATTGCATCAGCATCTAGGCCCTCCCTCAAAGCTCGGCCCCTGTCGACCAGGTTCTGAGCGAGAAAGGATCTTGCGTTGAACTGCGGGTCTCGGGCGTCTCTCGTATGATGAGGAGGACACAGACTTCGATCGCCGCCATGCGTCTGCCTGTCGTCGGAGGGCTGGCGCCCGTACGTGCCGTCTCGCAGTGGGAGCATTAGAGCGCCACAATAATCGTCGTGCCGCCGGGGCGACGCGGTCCAATCATGCCTTCGATCTTCATAATGATCCCTCGAGGAGGACGATGTCCGACGCCTCCCGGGAGGCGAGGGGACTATGGGCCGATTGAACGGTCTCTGCTCGCACCGACGCGTTGTGGCTGCGATCTCTAGATTGGGACACTACTGCATTTTGCGACAACACTGTCTTCATGAGCGCTTGGATCTGGTGGATCCCCTCTCCGACGGTGGAGCTGGAGGGCTGTATGGAATCAGCGATTCAAGTAGCCATCAGATTTTGTAGCGGAGTACTAAGGACCTGATACTTCCGAGGATGGTCACTCGGGAAAAGCTGGTGCTTGTGCCGACTGGAACTGGGTTGACGACGCGCGCGGTCATCCAGCTCTTTCTGAAGCCGCTCGAGGCGGTCCCGCTCGGCCAGAGTGGCCAAGCATGTTGACTCCATGGCCAGGGCCTCGGGAGTCGTCCCAGTGATGGGGGTGTTCAAGAACTGCTCGTTCTTGCGGCGGAGCTCCTCACGTTGCTCCCGAGTGAGAGCTTGAGGGACGTATGGCTCAAGAACAGGGGAGTGATTATCCTTGCCGCCGCCGTTGGTGTTCCCACGCGAAGTGCCAGTGCAACCGTCCCGGGGCTCCGTGTACCCGGGGGTGCATGATGCTCGGAGTTGTCTGGCATGAGAACTTCAACAGTTGACTCGATGCTCTCACACTCGGACTCGTCGGAGAAGTTGTCGAGGAGCCCGTCAGAGAGGTCGAGGGCGGGCTCGTCGGACTCGAGAGCCGCCACATGCTCCACCGCGGTAGGGCCACAACGTGCCTGATCCAGCACTGCAGCCGCAAGCACCCGGAGCCCTTGCGGCGGCGCGCGGCCACTCGGTACAGAGCCAAGGAATGCTAGAGAAGGACTCCATACGAAGATGCGGAAGTGTGCCGCACCGCGGAAGGGTAGCGCTTCCACGTCCAGCGGGGCCTCGCGAAGCCACACTGATTCGTCGGCCATGAAGCTGAGTGTCCAGAAAAGGATTTCACCACCGACCAACATGATGATGAAAATCCACCTACGCCGTGAAACTCTGCTAGACGCCTAGCCCCACGGTGGGCATCAACTATCGAGGTTACGATCCTGACAATGAGTACTAGGGGTACAAAAGAGGGCAGAGCCTAGCTACGGCGCAGGTGTAACACTCGGTGTTTAGTGATACGTTCATTTTGCATCATGTTTACCTACTGTTATTTATAATGTTTTTATGCATAATAATGATTTTTGGAGTAATTCTAATGTCTTTTATCTCATAATATGCAAGGTTCACACAAAGAGGGAGAATTCCGGCAGCTGGAAATCTGGACCTAGAAAAGCTCAGGCCACCTGTTCTGCACAACTCCAAATAAGCTGAAACTACATGAGGAATTTTTATGGAATAAATAAGAAATACTGGAGAAAATAACTACTGGAGGGGGCCACCTGGTGAGCACAAGACACCAGGGCGTGCCTGGCCCCCCAGGCGCGCCCTAGTGGGTTGTGCTCAGCTCGACCCACCTCCGATGCCCATCTACTGTATATAAGTCATTTTGACCTAGAAAAAATAAGGAGAGGACTTTCGGGACGGAGCGCCACCGTCTCGAGGCACTTTTGCCTTCCGTCGGGGGAACTTCCCTCCCAGAGGGGGAAATCATCATTATCATCATCACCAACAACTCTCCCATCTTGGTGAGGGCAATCTCGATCAACATCTTCAACAGCACCATCCCCTCTCAAACCCTAGTTCATCTCTTGTGTTCAATCTTTGTACCGAAACTGTAGATTGGTGCTTGCGGGTGACTAGTAGTGTTGATTACATCTTGTAGTTGATTATTATATGGTTTATTTGGTGGAAGATTATATGTTCAGATCCATTATGCTATTTATTACCCCTCTGATCTTGAGCATGTTTATCACTTGTGAGTAGTTACTTTTGTTCTTGAGGTCACAGGAGAAATCATGTTGCAAGTAATCATGTGAATTTGATATGTGTTTGATATTTTGATAGTATGTATGTTGTGATTCCCTTAGTGGTGTCATGTGAACGTCGACTACATGACACTTCACCATATTTGGGCCTATGGGAATGCATCATGGATTAGTTATTAGATGATGGGTTGCGAGAGTGACAGAAGCTTAAACCCTAGTTTATGCGCTATTCCGTAAGGGACCGATTGGATCCAAAAGTTTAATGCTATGGTTAGAATATATTCTTAATACTTTTCTCATAGTTGTGGATGCTTGTGAGGGAGTTAATCATAAGTAGGAGGTTTTTTCAAGTAAGAACAGCACCTAAGCACCGGTCCACCCACATGTCAAATTATCGAAGTAGCGAACACAAATGAAACAAATATGATGAAAGTGACTAGATGAAATTCCCGTGTACCCTCAAGAACGATTTGCCTATTATAAGAGACCGTTTTGGCATGTCCTTTGCCTCAAAAGGATTGGGCTACCTTGCTGCACTTTTGTTACTATTACTGTTACTTGCTCTTTACAAATTATCTTGCTCTCAAACTACTTTGTTACTTACAATTTCGGCACTTGCAGACATTACCTTGCTGAAAACCACTTGTCATTTCCTTATGCTCCTCGTTGGGTTCGACACTCTTACTTATCGAAAAGGTACAATTGATCCCGTATACTTGTGGGTCATCAAGGCTCTTTTCTGGCGCCATTTCCGGGGAGTGAAGCGCTCTTGGTAAGTGGAAATTGGTAAGGAAAAATTATTACTATGTGCTGAAATTTATTGTCACTTGTTACTATGGAGACCAATCCTTTGAGGGGTTTGTTCGGGGTATCTTCACCTCGCCCGGAACCACAATTACTCACCCCTGAACCTACTGCACCTACTTAAAATATTGAATATGAAATTCCTTCGGGTATGATAGAACAACTGTTAGCTAATCCTTATGCAGGAGATGGAACCAAACATCCTGATATGCACTTGATATATGTGGATGAAATTTGTGGATTGTTTAAGCTTGCAGGTTTACCAGGAGATGAAATTAAGAAGAAGGCTTTCCCTTTATCTTTGAAGGGAAAGGCATTGGCATGGTATAGGCTATGCGATGATATTGGATCTTGCACTGGAATCAATTGAAATTGGAGTTCACCAAAAAAATTATCCTATGCATCTAGTTCATCGTGATCGGAATTATATATATAATTTTTGGCCTCGTGAAGGAGAAAGCATCACTCTAGCTTGGGGAGGCTTAAGTCAATGTTATATTCATGCCCAATCATGAGCTCTTAAGAGAAATTATTATTCATATTTTTTATGCTCGGCTTTCTCATAATGATCGATCCATGCTTGATACTTCTTGTGTTGGTTCTTTTATGAAGAAGACTATTGAATTCCAGTGGGATCTTTTGGAAAGAATTAAACTCAACTCTAAAGATTGGGAACCTGACAATGGTAAAGAGTCAGGTATTAAGCTTAAGTTTGATTGTGTTAAATCTTTTATGAATACCAATGCTTTTCAAAAGTTTAGCACTAAATATGGACTTGATTCTGAGATAGTAGCCTCCTTCTGTGAATCTTTTGCTACTCATGTTGATCCTCCTAAATAGAAGTGGTTCAAATATCACCCACCTATTAAAGAAGAAATTAAAGAACCGGTACCAGTTAAAGATGAAACTATTATCAACAATGTTGATCCAGTTGTTCCTACTGCTTATATTGAGAAACCACCTTTCCCTGTTAGGATGAAGGAACATGCTAAAGTTTCAACTGTGGTCAATAAAAGTTATACTAGAACACCTAAGCCAGCTGAACAAATCAAGGTAGAACCTAATGTTGCTATGGTTAAGGATCTCCTGGAAGAAAATATAGATGGGCATGTTATTTACTTCTGTGATGAAGCTGCTAGAATTGCCAAACCTGATAAAAAGGATAAACATAGACCCGTTGTTGGCATGCATGTTGTCTCAGTTAAAATAGGACATCACTATTATCATGGTTTATGTGACATAGGTGCTAGCGTGAGTGCTATTCCTTTTACCTTATATCAAGAAATTATGAATGACATAGCACCCATTGAAATAGAAGACATAGATGTAACTATTAAACTTGCTAAGAGACACCATCACACCACTTGGGATTGTTAGAGATGTTGAAGTCTTGTGTGGGAAAATAAAATACCCTACTGATTTTCTTGTTCTTGGTTCCCCACAAGATGACTTTTGTCCTATTATCTTTGGTAGACCTTTCTTGAACACCGTTAATGCTAAAATAGATTGTGAGAAATAAATTGTCAGTGTTAGTTTTGGTGATGAGTCTCATGAGTTTAATTTTTCCAAGTTTAGTAGAAAGCCTCATAAAAAAGAATTTTCTACTAAGGATGAAATTGTTGGTCTTGCTTCTATTGTTGTACCTCCTACTGATCCTTTTGAATAATATCTGCTAGACCATGAGAATGATTTACATATGCATGAAAGAAATGAAATAGATAAGATTTTCTTTGAACAACGTCCTCTGCTTAAACACAATTTGCCTATTGAAACTCTAGGAGGTCCTCCTCCACCTAAAGGTGATCCTGTGTTTGAATTAAAACAATTGCTAGACACTTTGAAATATGCTTATCTCGATGAGAAGAAGATATATCATGTTATTATTAGTGCTAACCTTTCAGAACATGAAGAAGAAAGACTATTGAAAGTTCTAAGAAAGCACCGAGCTGCTATTGGATATACTATTGATGATTTAAAGGGCATTGGTCCCACTCTCTGTCAGCACAAAATTAATATGGAACCTGATGCTAAACTCGTTGTTGATCACCAACGTCGGTTAAATCCAAAGATGAAAGAAGTGGTAAGAATGGAAATATTAAAACTTCTGGAAGCAGGTATAATCTATCCTATAGCTAATAGTAGATGGGTAAGTCATGTTCATTGTGTCCCTAAGAAGGGAGGTATTACTGTTGTTCCTAATGATAAGAATGAACTCATTCCACAAAGAATTGTTACAGGCTATAGAATGGTGATTGATTTTAGAAAATTAACAAAGCAACTACAAAAGATCATTACCCTTTGCCTTTTATCGATCAAATGCTAGAAAGATTATCTAAGCACAAACATTTTTGCTTCCTTGATGGATATTCTGTTTTTTCACAAATACATGTTTCTCGACCTGATCAAAAAAAGACCACTTTTACTTATCCTTTTGGAACTTATGCTTATAGATGTATGCCTTTTGGTTTATGCAATGCACCTGCTACCTTTCAAAGATGTATGACCGCCATATTCTCTGAGTTTCGTGAAAAGATTATTGAGGTTTTCATGGATGACTTTTCTGTTTATGGGAAGTCTTTAGATGATTGTTTAAGCAATCTTGATCGAGTTTTGCAGAGATATGAGCAAACAAATCTTGTATTGAATTGGGAGAAGTGCCACTTTATTGTTAATGAAGGTATTGTTTTGGGCCATAAATTTTTTGAAAGAGGTATTGAGGTGGACAAAGCTAAGGTTGATGCAATTGAGAAAATGCCATGTCCTAAAGATATCAAAGGTATTCATAGTTTCCTTGGTCATGTTGGTTTCTATAGGAGATTTATCAAATACTTTTCTAAAATTTCTAGGCATCTTACAAATGTTTTGCAAAAGGATATTCCTTTTGTTTTTTACGATGATTGTTTAGAAGCCTTCAAAACACTCAAGAAAGCCTTAATTTCTGCACCTATTGTTCAACCACCTAATTGGAACTTGCCTTTTGAAATTATGTGTGATGCTAGTGATTAGGTTGTTGGTGCTATTCTAGGAAAAAGAGTTGATAAGAAACTAAATGTTATTCATTATTCTATTAAAACTCTAGACAGTGCACAACGAAATTATGCTACTAATGAAAAAGAATTTCTAGCAGTAGTGTTTGCTTGTGATAAATTTAGATCTTACATTGTTGACTCTAAAGTTATTGTTCACACCGATCATGCTGCTATATAATATCTTATGGAAAAGAAAGATGCCAAACCTAGGCTTATTTGATGGGTTCTCTTGCTACAAGAATTTGATTTGCATATCACTGATAGAAAAGAAGCAGAGAACCCCGTGGCTGATAACTTGTCTAGGTTGGAGAATGTCCTTGATGACCCACTACCTATTGATGATAGCTTCCCTGATGAGCAGTTAGCTGCAATAAATGTTTCTCATAACACTCCTTGGTATGCTGACTAAGCTAATTATATTGTTGCTAAATATTTACCACCTAGTTTTACATACCAACAAAACAAAAAAAAATTCTTCTATGATTTAAGACATTACTTCTGGGATGACCCACATCTTTATAAAGAAGGAGTAGATGGTATTATTAGGCGTTGTGTACCTGAGCATGAACAGGGACAAATCCTACGGAAATGTCACTCTGAAGCTTATGGAGGACATCATGCGGGAAACAAAACTACTCACAAGGTATTGCAATATGGGGTTTATTGGCCTACTCTCTTCAAGGATGCTCGTAAGTTTGTCTTATCTTGTGATGAATGTCAAAGAATAGGTAATATCAATGAGCGTCAAGAAATGCCTATGAATTATTCACTTGCTGTTGAACCATTTGATATTTGGGGATTTGATTACATGGGACCTTTTCCTTCCTCTAATGGGTATACTCATATTTTGGTTGCTGTTGATTATGTTACTAAGTGGGTAGAAGCTATTCCAACTAGTAGTGCTGATCACAACACCTCTATTAAAATGCTTAAGAAGTTATTTTCCCAAGGTTTGGAGTCCCTAGATATTTAATGACTGATGGTGGTTCACACCTTATTCATGGTGCTTTCCCGTAAAATGCTTGCCAAGTATGATGTTAACCATAGAATTGCATCACCCAATCATCCTCAGTCTAGTGGTCAAGTTGAACTTAGCAATAGAGAAAGAAAATTAAATTTGCAAAAGATTGTCAATAGGTCCCGAAAGAATTGGTCTAAGAAATTAGATGATGCACTTTGGGCTTATAGAACAACATATAAAAATCCTATGGGTATGTCTCCTTATAAAATGGTTTATGGAAAAGCTTGTCATTTGCCTCTTGAGTTAGAACATAAAGCATATTGGGAAATTATAGAACTCAACTATGATTTCAAACTCGCTGGTGAGAAGAGGTTATTTGATATTAGCTCATTAGATGAATGGAGAACCCAAGCTTATGAAAATGCCAAAGTTATTCAAAGAAAAGTTAAAAGATGGCATGATAAAAGAATCCAAAAGCGTGAGTTCAAAGTTGGAGAATATGTTCTTTTGTACAACTCTTGTTTCAGATTCTTTGCAGGAAAACTCCTCTCCAAATGGGAAGGACCCTATGTTATCGAGGAGGTTTATCGGTCTGGAGCTATCAAAATAAATAATGCCCAAGGTGAGGGAGTCCTGCATTAAGGGGTCCTCGGGCGTCCGACCTGTTGGACATGGGCCGGACTGATGGGCCGTGAAGATACAAGACAGAAGACTCTTTCCCGTGTCTGGAAGGGACTCTCTTTGGCGTGGATGGCAAGCCTGACATTCGGATATGAAGATTCCTTTCTCTATAACCGACTTTGTATAACCCTAGTCCCCTCCGGTGTCTATATAAACTAGAGGGTTTAGTCCGTAGAGGCAACCCTAATCATACCGGCTAGACTTCTAGGGTTTTAGCCATTACGATCTCCTGGTAGATCAACTCTTGTAATACTCATATTCATCAAGATCAATCAAGCAGGAAGTAGGGTATTACCTCCATAGAGAGGGCCCGAACCTGGGTAAACATCGTGTCCCCTGTCTCCTGTTACCATCGACCTTAAACGCACAGTTCGGGACCCCCTACCTGAGATCCGCCGATTTTGACACCGACATTGGTGCTTTCATTGAGAGTTCCGCTGCGTCGTCACCAGAAGGTCAATCATCTACAACAATGCTGCTGCTGCCCTGGGGGAGGTTTTCCTCCCCGTCCAGATCTTTGTGTTCGGCGGCTTCGCACTGCGGGCCAACTCGCTTGGCCATCTAGAGCAGATCGACAGCTACGCCCCAGGTCACCAGATTAGTTTTGGAAATCTGGACTATGTCGCGGATATCCGAGGAGACTTGATCTTACAAGGATTCGCGCCCCAACCTCCGCCCTGGCCTTAGATCCGGAGCATGTCACCAGGTCCGAAGACGGGCTCCCTGAGCTCGCCAGACTATCTGCAGCTGCTAAACCCAGTACGGGAGAGCCGGAGGAAGTAGTGTCACTAACATCCATCGCGAAGCCGGACTCTTCCCCGGATACTGGCTCCGAATTCTCAGGGCCAACATCGTGTGAGTTCGGCCAGGGAGCCTCCCTCCTGCCGTACTCCACGGATTCTTTTCTCTCTGATCAAACCTCGCCTTTAAGCGAGGCTCTGGACTTAATTCAATCCCTTGTCATTACAGAGGAGCAACATCCGAACTATGCCCAGCCCGGACTAGGGGCTGAGAGCAGGGAATTTCACGTCCCACCCACCACCCACTTTATAGCCACTGTCGAAGACTTGACTGACATGCTCGATTACGGCTCCGAAGACATCGACGGTATGGACGACGATGCTGGAGAAGAGCATGCCCAAAACCCGCCATTCACCGGACGCTGGACGGCCACCTCTTCGTATGACGTGTACATGGTGGATACACCCAAAGAGAATAGCGGCGATGACAAGGAAGATCCAGTCAAGGATAAACCTCCTGACATACAGCCAAAGCACTGACGACAGCGGCGCCGCTCTAAGTCACGCCGTGGAAAAGACAACAATACCGGCACAGGAAAAAACAATACTCTGGACGATGCCGAAGACAATGAAGACCCCGTTGAGCCAACTTCTGAACAGGACGAGCGGGAAGATGGGCGAGTCAGCCCCGATGAACAGGCCGTAAACGAAGACTCGGAGGATAGTAATTATCTTCCGCTCTCCAAGGATGAGGTGAGCCTCGGCAACGAGGATTTTATCGTGCCTGAGGAACCTCTTGAGCAGGAGCGCTTTAAGCGCCGGCTAATAGCCACTACAAGGAGCCTGAAAAAGAAGCAGCAGCAGCTTCAAGCTGATCAAGATCTACTCAACGATAGATGGACTAATGTCCTGGCGGCCGAGGAATATGGCCTCGAGCGCCCAACCAAAAGTTACCCGAAGCGCAAATTGCTACCTCAATTCGATGATGAGGCGTTGGAGCCCGTACCATCAGCGTGCAATGCGGCTGACCGACCACCACGTGGCTAGGACAAAGCGGCAACTCAAGCCGAACACCAGCCTGTACTGCCTCGCCGTAAAGGCAGAGATAAAACAGCTCAGGGATATACATATGACCTGCGGCAGGACCAGGACAGTAGAGCAGGACAGACCAGATCGATCTACGGATCGCGGGGGCGTGCCCCGACACGCGACGACGGCTATCTAGCCGGACGTGACAACCATAATCACGTCCAGGCCTAAAACTGCAGACGGACTCCATCCGAGCTACGTCGCAACGTGGCCCGATATAGAGGCGCCGCACACCCCCTCTGCTTCACTGATGAAGTAATGGAGCATGAATTCCCAGAAGGGTTTAAACCCGTGAACATCGAATCATATGATGGGACAACAGACCCTGCGGTATGGATCGAAGATTTCCTTCTCCATTTCATATGGCCCGCGGTGATGATCTTCACGCCATCAAATACCTCCCACTAAAACTCAAGGGACCAGCTCGACACTGGTTGAACAACCTGCCCGAAAACTCCATTGGGAGCTGGGAGGACCTAGAAGACGCCTTCCGCGATAATTTCCAAGGTACATACGTCCGACCTCCGGATGCCGATGACCTAAGTCACATAGTCCAATAGCCCGGAGAGTCAGCCAGGAAATTCTGGACTAGGTTCTTAACAAAAAGAACCAGATCATCGAGTGTCCGGATGCCGAAGCCCTAGCGGCCTTTAAACACAGCATCCACGACGAATGGCTCGCTTGACACCTCGGCCAGGAAAAGCTGAAGTCCATGGCAGCCCTCATGACACTCATGACCCGCTTTTGTGCGGGCGAAGATAGCTGGCTAGCCCGTAGCTATAACAATGCAAGCGAACCTGGCACCTCTGAAGCCAGAAATATCAACGACAAGCCCCGACGCAATAGACACAAGCGTCGAAGCAACGATAACAATACCGATGACATGGCAGTCAACGCCGGATTCAGTGGCTCCAAGTCCGGCCAGCGGAAGAAGCCATTCAAAAGGAACAACCCGGGCTCATCCAGCTTGGACCGCATACTCGATCGTCCATGCCAGATACATGGCACCCCTAATAAACCAGCCAATCACACCAACAGAAGTTGTTGGGTTTTTAAACAGGCCGGCAAGTTAAAAGCCGAGAACAAGGAGAAGGGATCGCAAAGCAAGGACGATGACGAGGAGCCCCGTCCACCGAACACAGGGGGACAGAAGAAGTTTCCCCCTCAGGTCAAAATGGTGAAGCTGATATACGCTACCCATATCCCCAAGAGGAGCGCAAGCGCGCACTCAGGGACGTCTATGCGATAGAGCCAGTCGCCCCAAAATTTAATCCATGGTCGTCATGCCCGATCACCTTCGATCGCAGGGACCATCCGACCAGCATCCGTCATGGCGGTTCAGCCGCACTAGTCCTCGACCCAATAATTGCTGGATTCCACCTCACGCGAGCCCTCATGGACGGTGGCAGCAGCCTCAACCTGCTCTATCAGGATACAGTGCGCAAAATGGGCATCGATCCATCAAGGATCAAGCCCACAAAAACTACATTTAAAGGAGTTATACCAGGTGTAGAGGCCCGCTGCACAGGCTCAATCACATTGGAGGTCGTCTTCGGATCCCCGGACAACTTCCGAAGCGAAGAGTTGATCTTCGATATCGTCCCCTTCTGCAGTGGCTATCACGCACTGCTCGGACGAACCGCATTCGCTCGATTCAATGCGGTGCCGCACTATGCTTATCTCAAGCTCAAGATGCCCGGACCATGTGGCGTCATAACATTCAATGGAAACACGGAGCACTCCCTCCGTACCGAGGAACACACCGCGGCCCTGGCAGCGGAAGTATAGAGCGGCCTTTTAAGGCAGAATTTTAATTCAGCGGCCAAGCTCCCGGACACTGTCAAATGAGTCTGGACTACTCCCCAGCATGACATTCCAGCTCATCAGGAGTTAGACTAGAAATTCGACCTCCGTCTCAGTCCCGACCAAGTGGCGGCATACATACCGCGCGTACATAACTACGCATTAAAAATACCATGGGCAGAGACGGAGGCATAACCATACTGTGGTCCACAATACGGCTCGACCTTCCCCGGACACACATACTTTCACTTTTCTTTTTATCCTTTTCAGGTTTCTTTTCCACAGGCCCCTCGCAGCGGCCTGCACATCGGTCCTTTCGAAGGACGGATACACCAAGGCGGCAAGTAGCACAGACGCGTGGGGGGAATTTCTAGATGTTTTTCTCGATGATCATTCTACCTGTTTTCAGGACCCACACGCAAGCTCTCCCCTTGATCTTGGCATGTCAAATAGCCCGGTTGCTTACCGCACTATTTGTACAAATACGCTTTGACGTATTAATCAAATTATAATGAAAACAGTTTGCAGCCCAACCTACGTGGCATTAGCTTACTACTTCATTTTTTCGCTATTCTTATCGATT
The DNA here is from genome assembly GCF_018294505.1 of Triticum aestivum. Lineage (NCBI taxonomy): Eukaryota > Viridiplantae > Streptophyta > Magnoliopsida > Poales > Poaceae > Triticum > Triticum aestivum. The sequence continues at coordinate 288,103,362 of NC_057805.1, forward strand.
GCACCCGTACACCTTGGTACGCTTTAAATTGGCCCAGGGCTTCACTGCGCTCCATACTATGGCAACAAAGTCCAAACACTTTTACAGTACAGTTCAGCACCCTGAATTTTAGCATTATATGCATTGGCTCCGAATCATGTCTTTGGTCAATAGTTGGGTTGCCCGGCTCCTGTGCTTACTACCTTACGTTCCGCTCTATCGGCTAGTGTAGTAAAGGGAGAACTACTGCGATTGTGTTTCTGGTTTATCCGAGCCAACACCTCGGTAGAGAAAGCCGAAAACTGACTGTCATGATGTGGCGAGAGTTGGTCAGCTATTCGGAGGTTCAAAATCTTTTGCGATTTTTCCGCCTTACGCAAGGGATCGGCCTTCATCTGATCAGGTGTTTACGACACCCTAGTCCGGATTAAATACTAGCTAGGGCTTGCGCCTACATTTCTATTGTCAAACTCCTATGGCTAAGTGAGGGTGATAAAGCCACATAGTCTGATTGCCTGGTTCGTTGTGCTAAACACCTCCTTCAAGGACCAAAATTTTGGATCAAGAGTGTTTAGATTCCATCCCGAACACCCCCGTACTACCTACGTGGGGGCTGAAGCCGACGACTGGCCAACTCTCAGATTTAACAAAACGGTTGCACAGGAGGCCAAATAACAAGCATTATATTACATATCAGCTTTGTTTCACCATACAGGATAGGATAACATGAATATATTCATTCAAAAATAATGTCCTTAGCACATTACTCCGCTACAATGCGGGACCCCTCCAGGACATCTCAAAATACCGCTCGGGCGTGCGGTGCTCCTTGCCAGCGGGCGGTCCCTCGGTCGCGAGCTTCACGGCGTTCATCTTCGCCCACTGCACTTTGACACGGGCGAAGGCCATCCGCGCACCCTCGATGCAGACTGGCCGCTTGATGACGTCAAGCCGGGGGCAGGCATTGACTAGCCGCTTCACGAGCCCGAAGTAGCTGCTGGGCATGGCTTCGGCAGGCCATAGTCAGATTATCAAATCCTTCATGGCTAGTTCGGCCATCCTATGCAGTTCGACCAACTGTTTTAGTTGATCGCTAAAGGGCACCGGGTATTATGGTGCAAAGTATTGCGACCACAATAGCTTCTCCGTCGAGCTACCATCTTCGGCTCGGAAAAACTCTGCAGCGTCGGCAACACTGCGCGGTAAATCTGCAAACGCTCCTGGAGAACTCCAAATCTGGGTTAGTAAGAGATACCTCCTCCTCACATATTTGCTCTACAAAATGAAGGCCTTACCCGCCATGATTTTTCTAGCCTCTTCGATTTCCTGGAGGGCGCCCTGGGCTTCAACCCGGGCATCTTGTGCGCTTTGGCGAGCCTTGGCGAGTTCGGTCCCTTGATCCGCAATATTGCGCTCCAAGGACTCGCATTTCTTCACGGCGTCCTGGAGCTCCTGCTGGACCTCATCAACTCTGGCCTCGTGTTTTTCACGGGTGGCTTGCTCCTTTGCCGCTTTCTTTTGGGCCTCGGCCAGCGCCTTCTTGAGGGTCTCCACCTCGATCGTCGCTCCTACAAATATCATGGCACTCTGATCAACACAAACAATTCATATCTCTCTATATATGAGCAGGTCATCACATACCTTGCTTATCCTCGAGCTGCTTTCTTGCTTGGCCGAGCTCCTCCTCGGCCCGCTCCAGCATCTGCTTCAGTCCGGAGACTTCGGCAGCATGAGAGGTCACAACTAGCAACGACGCCTGCTTATTTCACATAGACATGTATGGTTAGTCTCCTGCGGAAATCATTTGATCCTCAGTCCGGCTTTTCTTTCCGAACACCGGACAGAGTATCAGGGGCTACTGTCTATACTATGGCATTCTTTTTACATAAATTGCGTCACATACCTCAAAGCCTATCAGAAGGCTGGTGTAGGCTTCGGTCAGTCTGCTTTTAACAGACTGAACCCTCTCAACCACCGTACCCATAAGGATACAATGTTCCTCAACAATGGAAGTGCCTTGCAGTGCTTCCACCAGATTATCCGGTGCCTCTGGATGGACAGAGGACACCGGCGGAATAGCGCACCTCCTTCTTTCAAAGGAACATGCTTGCCTGATTTCGGAGCCGTATTGGACTCCGGAATGATATCCGGCTGGGGGCCGAACTGGATATGGCCCCCATCGCCAGTCTCCAGGGGGACTTGCTCCCCCATGTGTCCGGCGGCCAAAGGGTCACCCTCTCGCGCCACCCTAATGGCCTCCTGAACTTCTCCCTAGCCTGGGAAGGTCCTTCGGGACAGCACCTCGGTGTCGCCCTTGGCCTTGGGAGAGGAAGCCGCCGGCGGCGACTCGCTGTCCATTGCCTTTGAATCCAGCGAACCCCCCGATGAGGATCGCTGGGAGCTATTGTGGGCCGGACTGCAGTGCATGATTCAGCATGTCAGCACTACAAAATGAAGAAGATGGATATATGAGTGCGTTAGTGCTTTTTAGTACTTATGATTCGGCCAGGGGCTTATCCCTGGGGTGCCACTCTGAGCTGTTGTCAGTATCCAGCGCGGTGTAGTCCGCGAGGGAGGCTCTCCCCTTCTTGGACGCTTCAGCCTCCAAATGTGTGGAGGCCGCCCTTTTCTTCCTCCCCCCTCAGGGGGGAGTTGCTTTCTTCCTCCTCCTCCTCCTCGTCATCGGTGGCGGGTGGGGAGTGGGTATCGGCGTCTTCGGATGTCACGTCTGAAGTGCCCTTGTGGCGGAGGCCACCTCTGGTCCCCTTGGCCTTCTTCTCCGGCACCTGGTAGGGCGCCGGAACCAGCATCTTCGTCACAAGCGGGATTTCTGGGTCTTCGGGCAGGGGAGCTGGACACCTGATCTGCTCCACCTTCTTTGTCCAGCCCTGAAAAGGTAATATGGGGAAGCTCAGACATTCTCCTTGAGTGTATAAGTAAAGGATACACCTTTAAAACATGAAAAACTTACCGGACTGGCGGGATGGGTCAGGTTGTACCCATGGTCTTCGGTCTCCTTCGGCCACGTCTCATTGGCTTTGCAGAGCACCTTCCAAATGCCTTCGTGCGTAACGTCGAAGAAATGTTGTAGGGTCTGGTGCTTGGCCAGATCGAACTCCCACAAATTGCAGGTCCGGCTTTGGCATGGAAGTATCCGGCGAAAAAGCATCACCTGGATCACATTAACAAGCTTGATGTTCTTGTCGGCCATGCTCTTGATGCGCATCTGCAGTGCTGTCAGCTCGTCCGACGGGCCCAGTCCAGGCCCTTCTCTAGCCAGGAGGTGAGCCGCATTGGGGCCCCGGACCTGAATTCGGGAGCCGCGGCCCAGGTGGCGTCGCGCGGCTCTGTGACATAGAACAACTGTTGTTGACACCCTTTGACGGTTTCCACGAAGGTACCCTTGGGCCATATGACGTTGGGCATCTTGCTCAGCATGGCGCCTCCGCACTCTGCATGTTGGCCATCCACCACCTTCGGCTTCACGTTGAAGATCTTTAACCACAGTCCGAAGTGGGGTGAGATGCGGAGGAAGGCCTCGCACACAACAACAAATGTCGAGATGTTGAGGAAGGAGTTGGGGGCCAGGTCGTGGAAATCCAGCCCGTAGTAGAACATGAGTCCGCGGACGAATGGGTGGAGAGGAAATCCCAACCCGCGGACGAAGTGGGGGATGAACACTACCCTCTCATGGGGCTCCGGGGTGGGGACGATCTGTCCCTTGGCCGGAAGCCGGTGGGCGACTTCCTTGGCCAAATACCCGGCCTCCCGGAGCTTGGTGATGTCCTTATCCTTGATGGAGGAAACCATCCACTTGACCTGCGCTCTAGATTCGGACATGACTGGTGTGTTTTCTTGAGGCGAAAAGGATGAGAATTTGGGCGCTGGAGCTCGAGAATGGGTGGGTGAAAGAGGGTGAATCCTTATCTCCTTATAAAGGCAGCGAATATCAAGCTCCTCCCTACTCACCTTAAAACTCGCCTATTCCCCAAGGGACGTATCGACGGCACGGTGGGATTACCCACGACCGTATTGATGAGAATCCCGCAATAAGGGTACACGATCTCTGCTTTGACAAGACGTGTGTGACGCCCGGGTAATTAAGCTACAGTGAACCTCTACTAATGATGCCACGTCACCTCTGTTACTGTTGCTAATCTCGCGTTAGTTCAAAACCGATTCAAAATCCAAATTCAAAAACAAGTCAAACAATTAAAGTCTTCAAAAGTCAAAACTAAAATGTTCTTATTGTGACAAATAATTCATAAGATATATTGGTGGAGAAACCAATTCTTTATAAAATGTTTAAATGCACTAAACTAATTAAATCAGTAGCTAAAACCATTAATTAAATGCCTTTTATATTTTGTAAAATACTAAACTATATTATTTTGGGTTGAAACTTTTTGTGGTTGTGACATAATTTGTAACATCAATTTAGGTGCCACTTTGGTATTTTATTAAAACAAAAGTAATTAGGAACTAAAAGAAAGCAGAAAAGAAAAATAAGAAAAAGTAAAACAAAACAAACAAAAAAGGAAAGGGAACCCCCCCTCACTGGGCTCCAGCCCAGCTAGCCAGCCCAACTGGCCCACCTAACCTCCCCTGGCCTATATGGCCTCGTACCCCAAACCCTCCCCCCCCCCCCCCCGTCGCTCCACTCACCCCACTCCTCTCGCTCCCCTCACCATCCCTCACGCCGCCGCACGCACAGAGGCGAGACACCTCGTGCCTGAACCCCCCCTCACACCCTCTCCTCCCTCCGTTCGCTCCTGCCTCCGCCGAGCCGCGCCGCTAGCCTTTCTCGTCCCCTTGGCCCCGGCGCCGGCCTCTGCCTCCGCCGACCTCACGTCGCTCCCTCTCCCTGCAACCACCCGACCATGCCCGACGCCGCGCCTCCGTGAACCCCATGGCCACCGGCCTCCCTGAGCAGGCCGACGCTTCGAGGAGCTGCCCCTCGACTCCACGCCAACGCCAGCGAGCAGGAGCTTCACCAAGTCACCGCCGTCATCTCTTCTTCAACCTCGACCGCCTCTCCGATCCCCGTCGAGCCTGCTGCCATCCCTACAGCTCCATTGTGAACCGCCGTCCGTTCCCCCTCCCCTTGCTCGATTAGGCCATCCCTGGCGCCATTTGCCGCGGGGCCGGACTCCGGCCGCCGCCTGCTGTCAGCGTAGGCAGTGCTCTCGGCCTCCCCAACAACTTGTCACGACCACCGTCCGACGCGGCGCCTCCCACGCTATCGGACGCGCCCAACCACGTGCCCGTTCCTGGCCAGAGGGGCTATTCCGGCGAGCTCCCGCATGGCGTCACCGTGTTCTGCCTCGCCGACCTCGTCGACCGTTCGAACCGTCCCGTGGGCCACTGACAGGTGGACCCCGCGGGATTAGCCGCTAAGCTGGCCTCTAATCTACTACCCATGTGTAAATGACAAATGGGACCCATGTCCAAATTAACCTGGGATTAATTAAACAAACCTAGTGAACTGCTGATAGGTGGGTCCAACCCTTTTAATTAACCCACTTCATAAATAACCCTGGTTATTGTTGCAGCCAATGACATGTGGGCCCCCGTGCTTAATTAAACTGGTTTTATAATTAAAACTTAAATTGTTAATTAGTTAGTCATTGCCAGATGGGGCCCACCCCCACTAATAAACCCTTCTAGTTTAAATTAAACCCTGTTAAATAACTCTGTCTATTACAGGTGGACCCCCCTTGGTCAGTTTGACCAGTCAACAGCTGACTGTTGACTGCTGACTCAGCAGTCAACACGGGCCCCTGTCAGCCTTTAACAACTCTGCTGGGTACACTTCAGTGTGTACTCATAGCAAATTGCTATTTAATTTTCAATTAATAATAATTTCAAAAATGAATAAAACTTTGAAAAATCTTATAAAATAAACCATAACTCGGATGAAAATACTTTGTACATGAAAGTTGCTCAGAACGAAGAGACGAATCCGAATACACAGCCCGTTCGTCCGCCACACATCCCTAGCATAGCAAACACGCAACTTTCCCCCTCTGGTTCATTTGTCCGAAAACACAGAACACCGGGAATACTTTCCCGGATGTTTCCCCCCTTCGCCGGTATCACCTACTACCGCGTTAGGGCACACCTAGCACCGTTCATTGTCATGTCATGCATCGTCATGCATATGTTTGCTTTTATATTTATTGTTTATTCCCCATCTTCTCTCGCTAGACACCGAGACCGACGTCGCTGCTACCCAGTACGACTACGGTGTTGACGACCCCTCCTCGGCTGAGCTTCCAGGCAAGCCCCCCCTGATCACCAGACATCGCCTATTCCTTCTCTCTACTGCTTGCATTAGAGTAGTGTAGCATGTTACTGCTTTCGATTAATCCTATTCTGCTGCATAGCCTGTCATTGTTGCTACAGTTATTACCCTTACCTGCAATCTTAAATGCTTAGTATAGGATGCTAGTATCCATCAGTGGTCCTACATTCTTGTCCGTCTGCCATGCTATACTATCGGGCCGTGATCACTTGGGAGGTGATCACGGGTATATACATATATACATACATACTATACAGGTGGTGACTAAAGTCGGGTCGGCTCGTTGAGTACCCGCATGTGATTTCGATGTGGGGGATGAAAGGACAGGTGGCTCCATCCAGGTAGTGGTGGGCCTGAGTTCCCGACGGCCCCCGACTGTTACTTTGTGGCGGAGCGACAGGGCAGGTTGAGACCACCTAGGGGAGAGGTGGGCCTGGCCCTGGTCGGCGTCCGCGGTTACTTCATAATAACACGCTTAACGAGATCTTGGTATTTGATCTGAGTTGGGTCGTTGACCTTATACGCACTAATCGCCACGTGGGACAAAATATGGGCAACCGGTGTCGTGGTATCAGTCGAAGCTCTTTTTGACGTCAGCGACTGAGCGGCGCGCGCCGGATTGGACTGCGTAACGCAACTTCCTTTGTAATGGAGGTTGCTAGGTCTGCTCACCAGCCGCGTACGCAACGTGCAGGTGTGCAATGGGCGATGGGCCCAGACCCCAGCGCGCATAGGATTTAGACCGTTGTGCTGGCCTCTCTGTTGAGCCTAGGTAGGGCTGCGACGTGTTGATCTTCCAAGGCCGGGCATGACCTAGGAAAGTGTGTCCGGCCAAAGGGGGTCGAGCGTGTTGGGAAATGTGGTGCACCCCTGCAGGGAAGTTTATCTATTCGAATAGCCGTGTCCACGGTAACAGGTGACCCGGAGTTGTACCTTGACCTTATGACAACTAGAACCGGATACTTAATAAAACACACCCTTCCAAGTGCCAGATATAACCCGGTGATCGCTCTCACATAGGGCGACGAGGGGAGGATCGCCGGGTAGGATTATGCTATGCGATGCTACTTGGTGAACTTACCATCTACTCTCTTCTACATGCTGCAAGATGGAGGCTGCCAGAAGCATAGTCTTCGACAGGATTAGCTATCCCCCTCTTATTCTGGCATTCTACAGTTCAGTCCACCGATACTGCCCCTTTACACTAATACCCATGCATATGTAGTGTAGATCCTTGCTTGCGAGTACTTTGGATGAGTACTCATGGTTGCTTTTCTCCCTCTTTCCCCCCTTTCCATTTCTTCCTGGTTGTCGCAACCAGATGTTGGAGCCCAGGAGCCATACGCCACCGTCGACGACGACTCTTACTACACCGGAGGTGCCTACTACTACGTGCAGGCTGCTGACGACGACCAGGAGTAGTTTAGGAGGATTCCAGGCAGGAGGCCTACGCCTCTTTCGATCTGTATCCCACTTTGTGCTAGCCATCTTATGGCAACTTGTTTAACTTATGTCTCTACTCAGATATTGTTGCTTCCGCTGACTCGTCTATGATCGAGTACTTGTATTCGAGCCCTCGAGGCCCCTGGCTTGTATTATGATGCTTGTATGACTTATTTATGTTTTTAGAGTTGTGTTGTGATATCTTCCCGTGAGTTCCTGATCTTGATCGTACACGTTTGCATGCATGATTAGTGTACGATTGAATCGGCAGCATCACAAGTTGGTATCAAAGCCGACTGCCTATAGGAATCCCCCTTCGACACTCCTTGGTCGAAGTCGAGTCTAGACATTGCAAAACTTTTACTAACATGGTTGTGCGGCTTACGGTCCCACGTCGCCATTGGGTGGTAGTAGGATCTTTTATTCCTCGTCTATACTCTGGGACTCTGATCTCTCTTCTATTCGGGTTAAAATGGTTTACTAACTCTAACATTAGGATCTCGTGATCACATCCACCTGGAGAGCCCCTTATTACAGATGATCGCCTACTGCACTAGAAGATTCTGAAGATACCCTCTGATGTTCTCTCGAGACTTTGTGCCCGTCGTTTTTGCAATTCCCTATCATCGATATATCCCTATGGATAAATACATACACTCGTCGTCCATACCTTCATTCCGAGATGCTCTTGTTATTACTAGATACCACGGAATATTTTTCTAATATCTCGGGAATCCTTTGTGCCTACTGTTAGCTCTTTTCAGTGTGAATACACCTGCAAATATTTCCTCACACTTATCGAGGATTTGTTCATCCCCAGTTGATCATGTGTTTCACAAAATTCTTTGAAATGCTATTCGGTCTTTCGAAAATCCTCAGTAGCCTATTGCTCTTGAAATGCTTGCCTGCTTGCATTATGGTTAATTCCATATGTCTAGTAGTCTTCGTTGACATCCCTTGTCCTTGCCATTTTGAGCCTAATGATTTATTGTGTGTGAATGGACGCAATCATTAGTTGACCCTTATAAATTATCCTTCTGTCTCGGACGTCAATCCAGATATGAGCTGGTTCTCGGCAAATCAAACCATGATTGATTGTTGATCTATGTCTGTTCAACTTACTTATCTCTTGATCAGAGCCTCTTCTTCTGATCCCTTGATTTGGAAATGATAATTCCTTTACATTTGAGCTTTGGATTAGTTAGTTGTTTCTACAATATGATCTCCTTACATTCTTTCGTCCTCTGGTTGAGTATCGATGCTCACATCAGATCCCTTGAGGACCACCGGATCCTTTGTGGATTTTATCCGACAGCGTCCTTCATATTCAATCATTTTATAAGTTCTTTCCCTGATACATAATGCCATTGGTAAATCCTATTCTCTGATTTGACCAACCATGCTGTGCTATCGAGCTGGTGATATTTACTCTTGAAGCTTGTGGTATATGTTCCTAAGGCCCTGATGGGTTGAACCCATGCCTTTTCTAATCTGTGTGAACCCGGAAACTACTACGGGTCATACTCTACTGTTGTTATGTCAGATAAAACTTCAACACTACAACTTCGTCGAAGGCGAGAAGTGAATGAAAGTTTATGCATTAGAGAAGTGGGAGTCGACCTTGAACTTTGTGTTCATGCCCATGGACATGATGTAGATCCTATCATGGAAACTTCTTGTAATAATAACTATTTCCTTGATAAATATCATCTGGTATCTGTGAATTGATCCTTTGCAACCATGGTTCCGACAATGATTGTTCTCCTTTGATTTTATTTCTCGGACAAGTTAAAGTACTTGCCTTCTGTAGATCAGTACGCCTTCCCAACCTCTATTTTGTTCTACCTTCGAGTATTACCCCCTGGTCTCGAGGATATCAACCAGTTGCACTTCATCTTATGAATTTCTGATGACGTAGTACCTTTGTCCGTCATAGTCACTCCATGGGTTCTGGGTTGTCGTCAACCGAGAACACCGATTTGTGAATCGAATCAACACTGAGATTCAGTACTCCCAGTACTTTGTTGTTGAGAAGTTTAATACTCCATCACGTCACTCCTAGCTTGATCGGCTACATCATTATCGTGCTAATTTTAACTATGCTACCTGGTCCTTAATCCCGGAGCACAACTTTTGACAGTGAGCTAATCTTACGTCGATCTTCCTCGTCATATCATTTCTCCTTGAACAGCAAACTTGATTTCGAGTTTGTGTCGTACCCATGGTTCCAATAAACTTCGCTTCATCATTCCTTTAACTTGATGTCATCGCCGATCGATTACATCTTCATGAAATCTCTTGACAAATGTGTCGTGATCATCATCAGCATTCGGAGCTCTTCCAAGATATCAATTGAATTCATGATGAGAAATACCATCCTTGCCCTCGATGATTTGTGTTGTCATCGACCACTTTATTGCCTTCCCTCCAACACAAACTTGTTCGTGTTCTGTGTTATACCTTGAGTTCCTTGCTATCCAGCATTTGTTCTTCTTTACCTTGGAGTATTACCATCTTTTATGTCAAGAATGTCATGAGGATTACTCCACCTCTTAAGAATTCTTGGTATAGTGATACTTCTCACCATCACCATTCTTTCTTGGTCCCCGTGTTGATTCCAACAAGTGAACGGTGTTGTTTGGATTCCTTCCTTCTAGCAACCCTATTGCTTTGAAGTTAATGGTTGACATTTCATTCTTAGACCATTGGTTATCGAATTACCATTATAACATCGGTCATGCTACCTAAGCCCATATCTCGGGTGCACCTTTCAACCAATGTTTAATTGGGTATGTTTTCCTTGAGCATATCTCCTTATATCATCTGATCTGACAAATGTTATCTCTTTGTTCACATGATTGTGGAAATCCATCTTTTGGAAATCTCGATGAATTGTCGTTTAGTTCATCAGCCACCCGCTCATCCTCTCCTTGGTTTAATGATGAACTCTTGTTTCGGAACTCGCTTCCATAGATCATTTCCGAGAATCTCACAATGTCATCTCGTCAAATTGTGTTGCACCTTTTCTTCTCAGGCATCCTGAGTCTGAGGTATCCTGACACCAATCGGATCTGAATATCGGTCAGATATGATGGTTGGGATATATTTCCAAGAGTTATAACATTGGTCTCTACATAACCCGGTAAGGTGGTGTCTTTGCTTAGCACCCCTGGCCAGAGGACCTATTGTTATAGTATATGTATCCTCTTATCAAGGTTAGCCATTCTTCCATGAGGAAATTGTAAGGCTTATTCTATAAGTTGTTCCTGATGGATCATTTGTGAATCCAAAGTCTGATCTTTACCCAATGACCATGTCAATACTATCTCGAAGCATGTCGGTGGTACTCCGATTTTTCAATAAGAACATTTGAAGCACAATGCTAAATTTTCTTTATCATTTATCCTAACACCGTTGTATGAGTAATGTCATGAAATTTCTCTCCCCTCACCTAACGGGTTTTCTACTTAATATCCTGTCATGGTTATCATGCTCTGCTTGCCCTTGGGAAGGATATACCCCTGAAATATGTGTTTAAACGCATTTTCCATTCCATTGTTCTGTTTGATCTGATAATCGTATTTCCTTTCCATTGTTTTGTTTAACCTTTCTTGTAATCTGACTTAACTAATCAGTGAGAATTCCCTGCTTAGGTAAGCACCTCATTGTACCACTCTATCAGTAAGACCCTGTTAATATTGTTGATAACATTTTGGTAACCATTGATGGACGAGAACTTTACCTATTGGTCTGCCTCGTTCAACAAGCAGGAATATGGTTCTCTTCGTCCCTCGCCCTTGGTACCAACGTTGCCGACATAATTGATAGGCTATCCTCTGACATGCCTTGTTATCATGACTGTGCAACATATCACCACCCTTTCTACTTTTAACCCACATGGTGGGCCCATAACCCATAGTTCCACAGGATCTAAACCCGACTCTCCTATACACCCCCTGTTTCCAAGGTTGTTCCTCGTGCGTGGCCCCATATGTAATTCATGAGCCACCTTCCGAGGGATCTTCAATTCTGGTATCAAACACAATACTTATCCCCGTTGCTTTGAACCCCTTTCACGCCCTGTTTCAGGCATCGAGCGATTGCCTACCCGCTCGAAACTTCCCATGATACCTCCTTACTTTGCTCTCGATATTTTCTTAAGTTTCAATTCGAGAGTTACTTTCCGCCACCTTCCTCGATGTTATCGACCAGATAGTCAACCTTGCAGAGGTCTATTCTCCCGGAATACCTTTTTTTCCTTCGTAAGTACGATGGAGTTCCCGAAGAAAGGATGCCGACTTCATCATGATGGCATGAAGAAGACAAATGGAGCCATCAACGTAATGGATCGACCTCTTCGAGAAGAGCAACCAAGACCGAGAGGATTCGTTAGAATTTCGTAACCAGATCTTTCCCCCTTACCCCCCCCCCTCTTAAATCTCGGGACGAGATTTCTTGTAGTGGAGGAGAATTGTGACGCCTGGGTAATTAAGCTATAGTGAACCTCTACTAATGATGCCACATCACCTCCGTTACTGTTGCTAATCTCGCATTAGTTCAACACCGATTCAAAATCCAAATTCAAAAACAAGTCAAGCAATTAAAGTTTTCAAAAGTCAAAACTAAAATGTTCTTATTGTGACAAATAATTCATAAGATATATTGGTGGAGAAACCAAGTCTTTATAAAATGTTTAAATGCACTAAACTAATTAAATCAGTAGCTAAAACCATTAATTAAATGCCTTTATATTTTGTAAAATACTAAACTATATTATTTTGGGTTGAAACTTTTTGTGGTTGTGACATAATTCGTAACATCAATTTAGGTGCCACTTTGGTATTTTATTAAAACCAAAATAATTAGGAACTAAAAGAAAGCAGAAAAGAAAAATAAGAAAAAGTAAAAGAAAACAAAACAAACAAACAAAAAGGAAAGGGACCCCCCCCCCTCACTGGGCTCCGGCCTAGCTGGCCAGCCTAGCTGGCCAGCCCAACTGGCCCACCGTAGCTCCCCTGGCCTATATGGCCTCGTACCCCAAACCCTAACCCCCCCCCCCCGTCGCTCCACTCACCCCACTCCTCTCGCTCCCCTCACCCCACTCCTCTTGCTCCCCTCACCATCCCTCGCGCCGCCGCACGCACAGAGGCGAGACGCCTCATGCCTGAACCCCCCCTCACACCCTCTTCTCCCTTCGTTCGCTCCTGCCTCCGCCGAGCCGTGCCGCTAGCCTTTCCCGTCCCCTTGGCCCCGGCGCCGTCCTCTGCCTCCGCCGACCTCACGTCGCTCCCTCTCCCTACAACCGCCCGACCACGCCCGACGCCGCGCCGCCGTGAACCCCATGGCCACCGGCCTCCCTGAGCAGGCCGACGCTTCGAGGAGCTGCCCCTCGACTCCATGCCAACGCCAGCGAGCAGGAGCTTCACCAAGTCGCCGCCGTCGTCTTTTCTTCAACCTCGACCGCCTCTCCGATCCCCGTCGAGCCCGCTGCCATCCCTACAGCTCCACTGTGAGCCGCCGTCCGTTCCCTCCTCCCCTTGCTCGATTAGGCCGTCCCTGGCGCCGTTTGCCGCGGGGCCGTACTCCGGCCGCCGCCTGCTGTCAGCGTAGGCAGCGTTCTCGGCCTCCCCGACGACTTGTCACGACCACCGTCCGACGCGGCTCCTCCTACGCTATCGGACGCGCCCAACCACGTGCCCGTTCCTGGCCAGAGGGGCTATTCCGGTGAGCTCCCGCATGGTGTCACCGTGTTCTGCCTCGCCGACCTCGTCGACCCTTCGAACCGTCCCGTGGGCCACTGACAGGTGGACCCCGCGGGATTAGCCGCTAAGCTGGCCTCTAATCTACCACCCATGTGTAAATGACAAATGGGACCCACGTCCAAATTAACCTGGGATTAATTAAACAAACCTAGTGAACTGCTGACAGGTGGGTCCAACCCTTTTAATTAACCCACTTCATAAATAACCATGGTTAGTGTTGCAGCCAATGACATGTGGGCCCCCGTGCTTAATTAAACTGGTTTTATAATTAAAACTTAAATTGCTAATTAGTTAGTCACTGCCAGATGGGGCCCACCCCCACTAATAAACCATTCTAGTTTAAATTAAACCCTGTTAAATAACTCTGTCTATTACAGGTGGACCCCCCTTGGTCAGTTTGACCAGTCAACAGCTGATTGTTGACTGCTGACTCAGCAGTCAACACGGGCCCCTGCCAGCCTCTAACAACTCTGGTGGGTACAATTCAGTGTGTACTCATAGCAAAATGCTATTTAATTTTCAATTAATAATAATTTCAAAAATGAATAAAACTTTGAAAAGTCATATAAAATAAACAATAACTCGGATGAAAATACTTTGTACATGAAAGTTGCTCAGAACGAAGAGACGAATCCGAATACGCAGCCCGTTCATCCGCCACACATCCCTAGCATAGCAAACACGCAACTTTCCCCCTCTGGTTCATCTGTCCGAAAAACACAAAACACCGGGAATACTTTCCCGGATGTTTCCCCCCTTCGCCGGTATCACCTACTACCGCGTTAGGGCACACCGAGCACCGTTCATTGTCATGTCATGCATCGTCATGCATATGTTTGCTTTTATATTTATTGTTTCTTCCCCCTCTTCTCTCGCTAGACACCGAGACCGACGCCGCTGCTACCCAGTACGACTACGGTGTTGACGACCCCTCCTTCTTGGCTGAGCTTCCAGGCAAGCCCCCCCCCCTTGATCACCAAATATCGCCTATTCCTTCTCTCTACTGCTTGCATTAGAGTAGTGTAGCATGTTACTGCTTTTGGTTAATCCCATTCTGCTGCATGGCCAGTCATTGTTGCTACAGTTGTTACCCTTACCTGCAATCCTAAATGCTTAGTATAGGATGCTAGTATCCATCAGTGGCCCTACATTCTTGTCCATCTGCCATGCTATACTATCGGGCCGTGATCACTCGGGAGGTGATCACGGGTATATACATATATACATACATACATACTATACAGGTGGTGACTAAAGTCGGGTCGGCTCGTTGAGTACCCGCATGTGATTCCGATGTGGGGGCTGAAAGGACAGGTGGCTCCATCCAGGTAGTGGTGGGCCTGAGTTCCCGACGGCCCCCGACTGTTACTTTGTGGCAGAGCGACAGGGCAGGTTGGGACCACCTAGGAGAGAGGTGGCCTGGCCCTGGTCGGCATCCACGATTACTTCATAATAACACGCTTAACGAGATCTTGGTATTTGATCTGAGTTGGGTCGTTGACCTTATACGCACTAACCGCCACGCGGGACAAGATATGGGCAACCGGCGTCGTGGTATCAGCCGAAGCTCTTTTTGACGTCAGCGACTGAGCGGCGCGCGCCGGGTTGGACCGCGTAACACAACTTCCTTTGTAATGGAGGTTGCTAGGTCTGCTCACCGGCCGCGTACGCAACATGCAGGTGTGCAATGGGCGATGGGCCCAGACCCCTGCGCGCATAGGATTTAGACCGGCGTGCTGACCTCTCTGTTGAGCCTAGGTAGGGCTGCGACGTGTTGATCTTCCGAGGCCGGGCATGACCCAGGAAAGTGTGTCCGGCCAAAGGGGATCGAGCGTGTTGGGAAATGTGGTGCACCCCTGCAGGGAAGTTTATCTATTCGAATAGCCGTGTCCACGGTACCAGGCAACCCGGAGAACCTTGACCTTATGACAACTAGAATCGGATACTTAAGAAAACACACCCTTCCAAGTGCCAGATATAACCCGGTGATCGCTCTCACATAGGGCGACGAGGGGAGGATCGCCGGGTAGGATTATGCTATGCGATGCTACTTGGTGAACTTACCATCTACTCTCTTCTACATGCTGCAAGATGGAGGCTGTCAGAAGCGTAGTCTTCGACAGGATTAGCTATCCCCCTCTTATTCTGGCATTCTGCAACTTAGTCCACCGATATTGCCCCTTTACACTGATACCCATGCATATGTAGTGTAGATCCTTTCTTGCGAGTACTTTGGATGAGTACTCACGTTTGCTTTTCTCCCTCTTTCCCCCCTTTCCATTTCTTCCTGGTTGTCGCAACCAGATGCTGGAGCCCAGGAGCCAGACGCCACTGTCGACGACGACTCTTACTACACCGGAGGTGCCTACTACTACGTGCAGGCTGCTGACGACGACCAGGAGTAGTTTAGGAGGATCCCAGGCAGGAGGCCTACGCCTCTTTCGATCTGTATCCCAGTTTGTGCTAGCCATCTTATGGCAACTTGTTTAACTTATGTCTGTACTCAGATATTGTTGCTTCCGCTGACTCGTCTATGATCGAGCACTTGTATTCGAGCCCTCGAGGCCCCTGGCTTGCATTATGATGCTTGTATGACTTATTTATGTTTTTAGAGTTGTGTTGTGATATCTTCCCGTGAGTCCCTGCTCTTGATCGTACACGTTTGCGTGCATGATTAGTGTATGATTGAATCGGCGGCGCCATAACGTGCCAATAAAACCGCATCTCAAAATATGGAACGGGAGGCTAAAAAAGGTTCGAAATAGTGACCGGGCAGGAACGTGAAGTCAAGCTACAAAAGTTGTCAGCAGATTGGACTTGTGAAATATTATACTCTCTGCGGTTGTGTGTGGTACTTGTTTTGCAGAGCCGGACACGTTTTTGGTGTTCGAAGGGTGCTTTGGAGTAATCGGAGGAGGAACCCGCCTTGCAATGTTGAAGACAATCTGCGCGCCGGACACCTCGTCATTGAAGCCTGGTTCAGGGGCTACTGAGGGAGTCCTGGATTAAGGGGTCCTTGAGCATCCGACCTGTTGGACATGGGCCGGACTGATGGGCCGTGAAGATACAAGACAGAAGACTCTTTCCCGTGTCCGGAAGGGACTCTCTTGGCGTGGATGGCAAGCCTGGCATTCGGATACGAAGATTCCTTTCTCTGTAACCGACTTTGTATAACCCTAGTCCCCTCCGGTGTCTATATAAACCGGAGGGTTTAGTCCGTAGAGGCAACCCTAATCATACCGGGTAGACTTCTAGGGTTTTAGCCATTACGATCTCGTGGTAGATCAACTCCTGTAATACTCATATTCATCAAGATCAATCAAGCAGGAAGTAGGGTATTACCTCCATAGAGAGGGCCTGAACCTGGGTAAACATCGTGTCCCCTGTCTCCTATTACCATCGACCTTAGATGCACAGTTCGGGACCCCCTACCCGAGATCCGCCAGTTTTGACACGGACAGAAGGTACTAACCCGAAGGTTGTTAATGGGCAATGCCGGTGTCAAAACCGGCGGATCTCGGGTAGGGGGTCCCGAACTGTGCGTCTAAGGCAGATGGTAACAGGAGGCGGGGGACACAATGTTTACCCAGGTTCGGACCCTCTCGATGGAGGTAATACCCTACTTCCTGCTTGATTGATCTTGATGATATGAGTATTACAAGAGTTGATCTACCACGAGATCGTAGAGGCTAAACCCTAGAAGTTAGCCTATGATTATGATTGTTGTTCTCGTCCTACGGACTAAACCCTCCGGTTTATATAGACACCGGAGGGGGCTAGGGTTACACAGAGTCGGTTACAAGGGAGGAGATCTACATATCCGAATTGCCAAGCTTGCCTTCCACGCCAAGGAGAGTCCCACCCGGACACGGGACGAAGTCTTCAATCATGTATCTTCATAGTCCAACAGTCCGGCCAAAGTAGATAGTCCGGCTATCCGAGGACCCCCTAATCCAAGACTCCCTCAGTAGCCCCCGAACTAGGCTTCAATGACGATGAGTCCGGCGTGCAGATTGTCTTCGGCATTGCAAGGCGGGTTCTTGTCCAAATTATGAGTACCTGTTGAGTAGTGTCCGGCTTCCCATAAATGTTGCACTCCTTGGCTTCCGCGCCTAATAATGGCTATCTTCCACGTGTCGAGCGAATGC
The DNA here is from genome assembly GCF_018294505.1 of Triticum aestivum. Classification (NCBI taxonomy): domain Eukaryota; kingdom Viridiplantae; phylum Streptophyta; class Magnoliopsida; order Poales; family Poaceae; genus Triticum; species Triticum aestivum. The sequence goes on from NC_057805.1 coordinate 288,120,998, forward strand.
GAGGAGCCAGGGCATTTTTACATTTGCCACCCTAGCCATGTGAGTAAATCGTCTATTTAAAGAGCCAGGGATCCTCAGATCCAGATCACACCATCCTCCCACAGCGAGTATCCATCGGAGCGCGCCTGGAAAAATCCATCCTATCATGGCCGGCCATCGCAGCTCCTCCTCTCGCTCCCGTAGCCCTAAGCCTGGCAACTGGAAGAAGTGTTCCGTCTCCCACAGACAGCTAGTAGAGTTGCAGACCCAGGGGTTTCTCCCTCCTGCGTATATGGTCCCCGTCCGAGCTGGACTAGCCACTTACAATGGTGGGGAGCAAGCGGAGAGCTTTCCCAACCCATCTATGGGGGAGCGGGTATGCCTTGTCCCGTACTTATTAAGGGGACTTGGATTTCCAATCCATCCGTTCCTCCGCGGGCTCCTGGAGTTCTACGGCCTCCAACTGCATAATTTTACTCCTGCCTCCATATTACACATCGCAGGTTATGTCGCCCTTTGCGAGCTGTTTTTGGGTTGCGAAGCTCATTTCGAGCTATGGAAGAGGCTATTTTGCCTCGTACCCCATACACAGGAGGGGTCAATATATTAAGTGGGCGGAGCCGACATATGGCACATCGCCGGGACTGGATACCTGTCCGGTACTTCGAAGAAGACATCCGAAGACTGGCCTTCGGAGTGGTTTTATATGGAGGACGTCCCCCTTCCAGACCCTATTCGGGTGGGCCTTCCTGAGTTTGATAGTGCCCCTTTGAAGAAACGCCGCAGCTGGCGCCCTCGGAGCCCCCAGGAGGAAGATAACAGAGAGGTCCTTTACCTGATGGGCCGGATACAAATGTTGGCCAAATCAGGGTTGACAATAATTGAGGTTATGTCAATATGTATAGTGCGGGGGGTGCAGCCACTTCAATATCGGGGACAACCCATGTGGCACTTCAATGGAGAAGACGATGTCACCCGCTGCGGTCGTAAAGGTCCGGACTCAGTCGGTGCTCTAGCGAAAATACTGTCCGATTTATATAAAGGAGAGGAAGAGGAGTTCATCCGCATTAAGCCACGGGATGGATTCTCCATGTACAACCCCCCAAACTGGGTGAGCTGCTAATTTTTACTCCAGACCTTCCTGCATTCTTTATCGTAAATATTTACCTTGCTATTTCATAGTAGGAACTGCGAAAAGCCGTGAGGGAGGTCCACAACCCATCTCCACAGCCAGAGGACCCTGACCGGGCCCTCGGCCCCGGACTCAAAGAAGATCCGGACACATTTGTGGAGCTCATCGATAGGACGTTCTATCAATTGAGCTGCGACGGTGCCTTGGTGGCCATCATAGCTGATTATCCCGGACTACTCCCTGCATCTCATGTAAGTAAAACCGGAGTCCCAACTTCCGAGAAGGATCCCATTTTTTGCACTTCACCTACCGCACACATTTGGTGTCTTACAGGGAAGGCCCTCGGGACGCCATGCCGAACCCGCAGTGGCCCACCAAAAACGGGCACCGGAACCGGGCAGGCTTAAAAGGAAGGCGGTCAGGACTGAGACGCCGTCGCAGAGGTATGAAAAATAACCCCGCTCCGTGGTTGTCGTCTTTCATAATATAATAACGTCCATGTTTCTTTAGCAGAAAAAAAGCTCGCCGGACTATATCCGGAGAGCCTGCCGGCCACGCCTCCACCAGTCGGGCTCCGGCGCTGGACTTAGAGGCAGACACTAACGTGGGGCCAAAACCGGATGTTCCTCCTACAGAGGATGCGGATAGGCTGTCCGCTACGAATTCCGAAGTGGAGAGTGCCATGAATCACAGGCGTCGCCGGGCCATACTCCGTGATGCTTGTTTCTCTCAAGAGGCGTTCGATGCCTTCAACTCAGGAGACGCGTACATCCGAACTGCTCAAAATGGTCTTGCCAGAGCCACGGACCAGTATGTAAAGGATATACGGGTAAGAAAATTTGATAATTATGTATATCAATAGCCCCTGAGACTTGAAACAGTTGACACAACTGATTTAAGGATCATTATTTGTGTAGGTGCTTACGGAGAAGAATACCCGGTTGTCTCAAGAGCTGGAGGAGTGCAAAGCCCAGCTACAGGCCGCAGTTGCCGTAATGAAGGAGTCCGAGAAGGCTCCCTCTGGTAACACTTGTCTCTATCAAAAAGAATGACACTTACCAGTTAGTATGCGGCATGTATGCAAATCTAACAATAGATTCTGCAGATGATCCCAGAGTTAATCCGGATGTCGTGCAAGGGGATGAGCAACATGCTCAACGACAGTTAAAGGCTGGCGAGCGCATGCTTAAGCAGGTTAGGCGGGAGAAAAATGATCTCCAAGATGCCAATATCCGGCTGAGTGTTGAACTGAAAGATGTTCGGGCCCAACTTGCTGACTCCGTAAAGGAAAATAAGAGGCTTCGACGCGGCATTTTTAGTAAGTGCTTGAAAAAACTTTTATTGAGTTCCGCGAAGAAACCAGCTAACAGAGTTATATCTGTAGGTATGCTGACGGGTCGTCCCGCAGAAGAGTTGCCCGGGTCTGCAGGTGATCTTCTGCCCGAGCTCTCACAACTACACGAACAAGTTCGGTAGGGGCTGCAAGGCATTGCCCAGGCCTTGTGGCCATCCGTCTCCCTGCCAGGAGGCATGGGGGAGCTCGTAGAGATGCTCAAGGGAGCGCGGCGGCGCTTCCAATTATGGAAGATATCTGTCTGCCGACAAGGTGCGAGGGAAGCCTGGGCTATGGTGAAGACTCGATATACCAAGGCTGACCCGAACCATATGGCCGAAGTCGGACCTGTGGGGTTTGACGGGAAAGAGATCCCCGTCAGTTTGGTGTATGACCAGGTGAAATTAGCCGCACAGTATTCCCAACAGGATCGTAGGCTAGACAACCTGTTAGATGGTATAAAAGAAGAATTTAGTCAATCTAAGTGACTTTGTACTTCAATTGACATATATTGTCCCTAGCCGGATTGTAAATCATTTGTCATGGCGGACCTTTTCGCTTCGACCTCCGGACCCGACAGTCCGAAGTGTATCCGAATACCCGCTCAGTTATGTAAAAACCGAGGTACGCGTAGAAACCAGGCGTAGGGGTCATAAGTGCTTGAACAGACAAGTACCCAACTAGATATGTTATATTACATGGATAGTAAGAAACATCTTCCAGGGAGAATAGTTCCGTTAAGGGTTCCTTTCCCTGGGTACGCATGCGTTAATGTGCATGTCCGAACTGCAGAAAGAGACGCAGGATATAAACATCTGGGGGCATGTAGTACAATAAGTAAAAGTCATCTTTTGTTCACCGACCGAATATTCCCTTAAGAACGCTAGCTTTCGGCTTCACCCAGTCTGAGGTACACGTCCGGCTGACCCGGCAGTAACAATCGCAGAGGTGCTCCCCTTATGCCCTAGCCGAATTAACGGGAACGTAGGGCATAAACACAAGAGCCAGGCAACCCAGCTTGGCCAAAACTTAAGTCATATCGATGCATATAATGGCGAAGAAAAGGTACATGTGGAAAAGTAACACATGTGCGGAGGGCATAGAGCCCGGAACATAGTTATATTAAGCTTCTCTATAAGAAGACCCCAGGTATAATGAGCACATCTAGCGCGTCAAGGGTGTGTAATCAAGACACATTCTAACCTTTTAAGGCCGTGAAGAAAAAGGGAGAAAAGAAAGAAAGAAAAGACAGATAACGAATATATATAAAAAATTGACGGAGGTAAGGAGATGAACAGAGAGTCCGGCACTAGGCGTAAAACCTTCGGAGTCTGGCCGCATTCCATGGGTTTGGCTCGAGTCGATTGTCCGATGCATCCCGCAGACGGTACGCTCCACCGGTCAGAACTTTGTCAATAATGAAGGGACCTTCCCATTTGGGCTTGAGCTTGTTCTTTTTCTTCTCTGGTAGGCGTAGAACGAGTTCGCCAACGTTATAAGTTTTGGCCCGTACTTCTCTGCTTTGATACTGTCGAGCCTGTTGCTGATAGAATGCGGAGCGGGCTTTTGCCACGTCACGCTCCTCCTCCAGGGCGTCCAAACTGTCCTGCCCGTCAAGCTCGGCTTCTTTCTCTTCGTACATGCGCACTCGAGGTGAGTCATGAATGATATCGCAGCGCAGTACCGCCTCTGCGTCGTACACCATACAAAATGGCGTGTATCCGGTAGTGCGATTCGGCGTGGTCCGCAGCCCCCATAGTACAGAGTCGAGCTCCTCGACCCAGTGCGTATCTGATTCCTTCAAGGATCGCACTAATCTGGGTTTAATGCCGCTCATGATAAAACCATTAGCTCGCTCGACTTGACCGTTAGTTTGAGGGTGATAGACAGAGGCATAATCGAGCTTAATGCCCATGTTGCCGCACCAAATTTTTACCTCGTCGGCTGTAAAGTTCGAGCCGTTATCGGTGATGATGCTACGGGGGACGCCGTAACGGTGTACAACCCCAGATATGAAGTCTATCACTGGTCTGGACTCGGCCGTTTTAACTGGTTTGGCTTCTATCCATTTGGTGAATTTATCCACCATGACCAATAGGTATTTTTTCTTATGGCTTCCCCCTTTAAGGGGTCCGACCATATCAAGCCCCCAGACCGCAAAGGGCCAAGTAATGGGGACTGTTTGGAGAGCGGTAGGTGGCATATGGCTTTGGTTAGCGAAAAGTTGGCAACCGACGCAACGTTGGACGAGGTCCTGTGCGTCTGCTCGGGCCGTCGGCCAGTAAAAACCAGTACAGAAGGCCTTGCTTACAAGGGCCCGTGCTGCGGCGTGGTGGCCGCCAAGTCCAGCATGAATTTCTGCCAAAAGTTGCCGTCCTTCCTCTTCGGAGGTGCACCTTTGAAGTATCCCGGTAGTGCTTTTCTTATAAAGCTCTCCCTCGTGGACCTTGTAGGCTTTAGACCGCCGCACAATGCAACGTGCCTCGTTTGGGTCCTCCGGGAGTTCTTGCCTAGTTAGGTAAGCCAAGAAGGGTTCTGTCCATGGCGCGATGACAGCCATAATCACGTGGGCCGAAGGTGTTATTTCGGTGGCAGATCCTCCGATTACGTCAGAGTGTTCGGGTTCTGAAGTTGTGGCCGGATCCGGACTGTTGTTGCCGGTCTCCCCTTCCCACACCACGGATGGCTTAAACAGCCTTTCTAAGAAGAGGTGGCACAGGGTCGCGCTTAGCGCCGATGCGGGCGAGGATATCCGCCGCTTGATTGTTTTCTCGGACCACATGGTGGAATTCGAGCCCCTCGAACCGAGCTGACATTTTGAGGACGGCGTTGCGGTAAGCCGCCATTTTCGGATCCTTGGCGTCGAAGTCTCCATTTATTTGAGATATTGCAAGGTTCGAATCCCCACGCACTTCTAGGCGTTGAATGCCCATGGAGACTGCCATCCGGAGACCATGTAACAAGGCCTCATATTCTGCTGCGTTGTTGGAGTCTGTGTATAATATTTGGAGTACGTATTGGACTGTATCTCTGGTGGGGGATGTCAGGACGACGCCTGCCCCTAGACCAGCCAGCATTTTAGAGCCGTCAAAGTGCATGATCCAATTGGAGTATGCGCCGTATTCTTTAGGGAGTTCGGCTTCTGTCCATTCGGCGACAAAATCAGCCAGTACTTGTGACTTAATGGCTTGCCGTGGTTTGTATATTATATCGAACGGGAGGAGCTCAATAGCCCATTTAGCAATCTGGCTCGTGGCATCGCGGTTATTTATTATGTCGTTGAGTGGTACTTCAGAGGCCACCGTAATTGAACACTCTTGAAAGTAGTGTCATAGTTTCCGGGATGCCATGAAGACCGCGTATGCTATCTTTTGATAATGTGGGTACCGTGATTTGCATGGAGTGAGGACAATGGACACGTAGTATACCGGCTTTTGAAGCGGAAATTTATGTCCGTCCGTCTCTCGTTCGACGACGAGCACTGCGCTTATAACTTGGTGTGTTGCCGCTATATATAGCAGCATTGGTTCGCCGATATTTGGCGCGGCCAAGATTGGGTTGCTAGCCAAGACGGCCTTTATTTCTTCCAATCCGGCCATGGCCGCATCCGTCCACTCGAAGTGTTCGGTGCGTCGAAGAAGGCGATAAAGAGGTAGTGCCTTTTCTCCTAATCGGGAGATAAAGCGGCTTAAGGCAGCCACGCATCCAGTTAATTTCTGGATTTGCTTGAGGTCTGTTGGGGTAGCCAACTGTGACAGAGCTCGAATTTTAGCCGGATTTGCTTCGATTCCTCTATTGGAGACGATGAAGCCCAAGAGCTTTCCGGCGGGTACGCCAAAAACGCATTTTTCAGGATTGAGCTTGATGTCGTATGTTCAGAGATTGTCGAACGTGAGCCTCAAGTCGTCTATTAAGGATTCGACGTGTTTGGTTTTAATGACCACATCGTCTATGTATGCCTCCACTGTTTTGCCGATCTGTGTTTCCAGGCATGTCTGAATCATGCGTTGATAGGTTGCACCGGCGTTTTTAAGCCCTAAAGGCGTGGTGTTAAAACAGAAGGGGCCGTATGGGGTGATAAATGCCGTTGCGGCTTGATCGGACTCCGCCATCTTGATTTGATGGTATCCGGAGTATGCGTCGAGGAAACACAATGAATCGTGTCCTACGGTAGCGTCGATAATTTGGTCGATGCGGGGGAGGGGGAAGGGATCCTTGGGGCAAGCCTTGTTAAGGTCCTGGAAATCGACACATAGGCGCCAGGATTTGTCCTTCTTTGGTACCATCACCAGGTTTGCTAGCCAGTCCGGATGTTTTATTTCTCTAATGAACTTGGCTAGCTCTTCTCCCATGGCTTGTCGCTTAGGCTCAGAGAAACGCCGGAGAGTCTGCTTGACCGGTTTGAACCCCTTTAGAATGTTAAGGCTGTGTTCGGCCAGCCTGCGTGGGATTCCTGGCATGTCCGAAGGATGCCGGGCGAATATGTCCCAATTCTCGCGCAAGAACTCCCGTAGTGCGGCGTCTATTGTGGGGTTCAGTTGTGCCCCGATGGATGCTGTTTTTGTGGGGTCCGTTGGATGGACCTGGAATTTGACTATTTCATCCATTGGTTTAAAAGAGGTGGACTTGGATCTTTTGTCGAGTATCACGTCGTCCCTGTCCACTGTGGAGCGCAGCGCGGTTAGTTCTTCGGCCGCGAGGGCTTCGGATAACGCCTCGAGGGCTAGTGCGGCGGTTTTATTTTCGGCGCGGAGTGCTATGTCCGGATCACTAGCTAGAGTGATGATTCCATTGGGCCCGGGCATTTTGAGCTTCATGTACCCGTAATGGGGTATAGCTTGGAAGATCGTAAATGCCTCCCGCCCTAAAAGGGCGTGGTATCCGCTACTGAACGGGGCCACTTGGAATGTGATTTCTTCGGACCTATAATTCTCCGGTGTGCCGAATACCACATCTAGTGTGATTTTTCCCGCACAGCGTGCCTCCCGACTAGGGATGATTCCTCTGAAGGTCGTGCTGCTTTGCTCAATGCGGCTCCTGTCTATTTCCATTTTGCTAAGAGTTTCTTCGTAGATGAGGTTTAATCCGCTGCCGCTGTCCATGAGCACTTTAGTAAGCCGGAAGCCGTCCACGATTGGACTAAGGACCAAAGCGGCTGGTGCTCGGGCTGTTCGGAATTGAGGTTCGTCACTGGCATTGAAGGTTATGGCCGTATCGTTCCATGGATTTATTGCTGCAACGTGGCAGACTTCGGCAAGGCTGCGGAATGCTCGCTTGCGCCTATTATTTGAGGCGAAGGTCTCGAAGACTGTCAATACTGTATTGTTATTGTCCATGGGATGGTGCTCTGCGGTATTGTTGATGAGGAGATCCTCACCGCTCTTCGCCACCTGCCGGAGTATCCAACATGCTCTAAGGCTATGTGTTGGCGTGGTATCCGGTGTACTGTGAATTTTGCATGGCCCATTGAGCCATCCCTCCAATATAGTTCCACGCCCTGTAGTGGGCTTTGGTTTCTTTGTGATTGGATCGGGTGACTTACTAGAGTATACCCTTTTAGTTCGGACGGGGGTTCTAGTGAGAGCCGGAGGATCCCAGAATTCTGTTTGGGTTTTCCAGGCGCTTTCCACCGTGCAGTACTTCTGTACTATGGCCGCCAAGTCATCGAAGTGTGCTATGTCACGTCGACTTAAGGCGTTGAGAATTCCCTTGTCCGTGCAATTATTGCAAAAGAATGAAATTGCGTCTTCCTCTCGACAGTCCTTGACCTTGTTCATTACAAGGAGGAATCTGGCCCAATAGTGATGTACTGTCTCTTGGGGCTCTTGTCTAATGTGGGAAAGATCACTTATGTCTGGGCAGGTGGGTAGATTTAGGTTCAAACCTTGACCCGATCTGAAACCCAGGGGCGGAGGAGTTTCCGAGCTTAGCAGTTCGGGCTCCGGGATGTTGCCCAATAGTTCTGGCCCAATGCCTGATTCTAAGTTCGAAGCTTGGGCCATGTCCTCCCGTAGACGGGTATCCGGCTCGGAGAGCTCGAGAATCCGGACATAGTTTGTCCTCAAAATAGAGGAAGAATCGCCACATTGCTCCTCCACCACTGCTATCTGATGGGTGAGCGGCGGAGAGTTAATCTCCCTTTGGTCGGGTTTAAGCCCAATCCGATCATAGTCCGTAGCGACTCCTAGGGCGGCGATGCGATCCAAGAGCTCGTACAAGGAAGAGAGCTCCATTGGATCCATCTGCTCGGCGAATCCCGAGCCGACGTGGAGGTTGTTTTTGATGACCCTAGAAGTCATCGTCGGCGTGACGGTCGAACGGGCGGTCATGACGAAGCCGCCTAGTCTGAGAGTTTGGCCTACAGCCAGGGCTCCCCCAGAGGTAATGTTGTCCTTGACGACAAGAGGAGCCATCAAGCCTTATCGTGACGGCACAGCGGAACTCTCAATGAAAGCATCAATGTCGGTGTCAAAACCGGCGGATCTCGCGTAGGGGGTCCCGAACTGTGCGTCTAAGGCGGATGGTAACAGGAGGCGGGGGACACAATGTTTACCCAGGTTCGGGCCCTCTCGATGGAGGTAATACCCTACTTCCTGCTTGATTGATCTTGATGATATGAGTATTACAAGAGTTGATCTACCACGAGATCGTAGAGGCTAAACCCTAGAAGCTAGCCTATGATTATGATTGTTGTTCTCGTCCTACGGACTAAACCCTCCGGTTTATATAGACACCGGAGGGGGCTAGGGTTACACAGAGTCGGTTACAAGGGAGGAGATCTACATATCCGAATTGCCAAGCTTGCCTTCCACGCCAAGGAGAGTCCCACCCAGACACGGGACGAAGTCTTCAATCGTGTATCTTCATAGTCCAACAGTCCGGCCAAAGTAGATAGTCCGGCTATCCGAGGACCCCCTAATCCAGGACTCCCTCAGGCAACGAATAAAACATTATATCTCAGGTACGCCCATCAATGTTGAAAGCAATATTATCCAAACTATGACACCGGAAGAACACATAAAAGAAACCTTTCGGAACACTCCAGAATCGTGAAAAAAGGAGGTACATGATACGGTAAGTAAACGGACTCCGAAAAATCTGCAAAAGTATTTTCTGTCCGCTTTGGAATATTTTTTTTGGAAAATAAGAAACTACCAGGAAGGTGACCCAGGTGGGCACAAGACACCTGGGCGTGCCCAGGTGGGTTGTGCCCACCTGGGGTACCTTCCGAACTCCGTTTTTCTTCCCTTCGCTTGTTTCCCAAGATAAAAAATCTTTATATACCCCTCGAACCTATTGACCTCCGTATCACAGAGAAATCTTCTGTTTTCTTTTCTCGCTGTTTTCTGTCAGGCCAGGTACCATGGATTTCCCCTTCTCCAACCATGAAGAAGGTGACGCTTGGTTGCCATAGGGGGGGGGCTAAGGAGAGAAGGATTTAAGGAGGTTGCCATGGAGGAAGACGAAGAAAACTCTCCTGGAGTTCATTCTCCGGCCTCGAGAGGGGCACATTGCCTGGCATCTCCACTCGCCCTAATCCTCACTAGGCCATAAGATCATCAAACAGTCATGAGAACCCTGAAGTTCAAGAAGAACTCCCACCAAGGAGGCCTTTACACAGGTTACATCGTAACAATTTTCACAATTTGATTCACAATTATGGATTCGAAAATACTCCTCGCATGCACATACCGTCCAATTGGGACATATCTCGTCCAAGAGAAAGTGATGCAGGAACAAGCTCTTGGGGGCCGGAGAATAAACATATTATGGCTGAAGTGGAGAAAAACACTGAGTTGCTCCATAAAGCCCTTCGTGAGATTCAAGGCTTGAAGAAGGCACTCATGGATATATTGGGAGTTATCTCACCACCACCTCCTTCTTCATCGCCAAAAGAAAATTGAGTATCGGGTATGGGCACTCCCCTTGGCTTACGCTAAGCTTGGGGGAGGTGCCCCGATATCGTATCACCTCCACTATCTTTTGCCTTTACTTATCTTAGTTCGATCCATAGTTATCTTTTGCTTTAGATGAATAAAAGTTTAGTTCGATCCTTTCATTTTGAGAGTATGCTTAGTGATCTATCCTTGTAATCATGTGCGAGATATATAATAAAGTTTAGTTTGAGTTTTGCTTTCTTTACTTTCATGTGCAATAAAAAGAAAGGAAATAAATGAAAAAGATCATATGCTAATCTTATGGTAAGTAATGACATCACGTAAGGAAAAGTATAAGTAGAAATTTTTATTGTAGGTTGACAAACATAGCATTGGTCAATGATGCAATTCTTGAAAGAATTAATATGGGAAGAGAAGATTCACATGCAAATACACTATCTTGGAAATCTTTTGTGATTGTGAGCCCCCATCAAAATATTGTATGCCAAAATTGTTGACGTTGGACAAGGAACACAACGTAATGATTTATGTTTGCTCATATTCACATAGAAGTTATATTGTCATAGATCCTTCAACATGTGGTGCTTGCCCCCCATCTTTGCTTGCCAAAAATTCCACACTAAGTAGAGATACTACTTGTGCATCCAAAAACCCTTTAACCCAAATCTTGTTTTGAGAGTCCACCATACCTACTATTGAGTAAGACCCTTCAAGTAAGTTGTCATCGATGCAACAAGGCAATAAAAATTGCTTCTAAAAGTGTTAGATCATTTAGTGTAAGAGAAAATTGAGTGTTGTACGAACTTGTGATAGCAAAGAATAAAAGCGATAAACTGCATAATAAAGGTTGCTATCATAAGGGGCAATATAACGTGACGTTCTTTTGCACTAAGGGATTGAGCATACAAACAAAAAGCGCATGACAACCTCTGCTTCCCTCTACGAAGGGCCTATCTTTTACTTTTATGTATTTAATTTTATGCAAGAGTCAAAGTTTTTCTCTCTATTCCTTTTTATTTTTCTCTTTTGGCAAGCATCATGTGGTGAGGAAAGATCTAGGCACATATATCCAGTTGGATGTGGGTAGCATGAGTTATTATTGTTGACATCACCCTCGAGGTGAGTATGTTGGGAGGCGAAACTATAAGCCCCTATCTTTCTATGTGTCCGGTTGAAACGTTTTGCTCATGTGTATGCGGTGAGTGTTAGCAATCATAGAAGACTATATGATGGTTGAGTATGTGGACTTGCCTAAAGGCTCTGATACGTGACTTGGGATGGGAATGGGCCGGGTCGACCCGCTAGGTCAACGACCCGACCCAAAAATTCAAGGCCAATGGGTCATGTGGGTCGGCCTCAAACGAGATTTGGGTCAATAGGGCCGGTACAGGGTGACCCACTGGGTCAGCCGGGTCGGCCCATCCTATAGTCTTATATTTCACATCAGCTGCAATCTTCCTCGTGTCGATGTTGCCGTAGGACCCGATTTTACGATCATATAATTTCCGGTGAACGCCCGCGTATATCAACAGCAAAAATGTCTTGATATCCCCGCAAAAAAGTCTTGATATGTTTCAGCAAGATGTGCACGTGTAAGACCACAAGTAGATGGTTTGATTTTTTTTCTTGTTAGACATCTGTTGTGCTGCCTCCCTGCTAGCTAGCACGCAGGGCGTGTACCAGACAGGGCGTGTACTGTACCAGTTGCACCGCCTCGAGTCGGATAACTGGTACTGGCTGTAACTGCGTATTCCTCTCTTCCTCACACACTTGTACTACTACTTATTTGTAACCCCAAGTAGAGGACTATAGTGTGCGATGCATTCTTAGCTCTGCTTACTTCTATCATTTCTGTTAATAACGTATTAGTAATCTTACTAGTCGGATTCCATTATAAACCGTACTTAATTTTAACTCATGTTTATCCACACAACAAGCAATATAATTAAAACAAAAAATAGGTTGACCCAAAATACCCATCGGGCCAACGAGGCCATTGACTATTCTTTATATGGGTCGACCCGTGGCCTCTCAAATTGGCCTTGGGGCCACAGGGGCCAGGGCCGGGTCGGCCCGTTCCCATCCTGATACGTGACCCTTCCTGAAAAGATGATGAATTGTAGTTGCAAAGTTGACTGAGAACATAGTTTGTTGGTTTCCAATAGAGTTTATGCTTTATACTTCGATGATGTGATGAATTGTTACTTATTCATGAGAAGTCTATGATAAAGTTTTATGTTTAAGTTTGTCGCTGTTATAATAATTCACATGATGCTTCTATGTCCGTATTTTGTTTTTATCGACACCTCTCTCTCTAAGCATGTGGACATGTTTTTTGATTTCGGTTTTCGCTTGAGGACAAGCGAGGTCTGAGCTTGGGGGAGTTGATACGTCCATTTTGCATCATGTTTACCTAGTGTTATTTATAATGTTTTTATGCATAATAATGCTTTTTGGAGTAATTCTAATGCATTTTCTCTCATAATATGTAAGGTTCACACAAAGAGGGAGAATTCCGGCAGCTGGAAATCTGGACCTGGAAAAGCTACGTCAGGCCACCTATTCTGCACAACTCCAAATAAGCTGAAAATCCACGAGGAATTTTCATGGAATAAATAAGAAATACTGGAGCAAATAACTACCGGAGGGGGGCCACTTGGTGAGCACAGGACACCAGGGCGCGCCTGGCCCCCCAGGCGCGCCCTGGTGGGTTGTGCTCAGCCTGGCCCACCTCCGGTGCCCATCTTCTGGTATATAAGTCATTTTGACCTAGAAAAAATAAGGAGAGGACTTTCGGGACGGAGCGCCGCCATCCGAGGCGGAACTTGGGCAGGAGCACTTTTGCCCTCCGGCGGAGCGATTATGCCAGGGGAACTTCCCTCCCGGAGGGGCAAATCATCGTCATCATCATCACCAACAACTCTCCCATCTTGGGGAGGGCAATCTCCATCAACATCTTCAACAACAGCATCTCCTATCAAACCCTAGTTCATCTCTTGTGTTCAATCTTTGTACCGGAACTATAGATTGGTGCTTGTGGGTGACTAGTACTGTTGATTACATCTTGTAGTTGATTACTATATGGTTTATTTGGTGGAAGATTATATGTTGAGATCCATTATGCTATTTAATACCCTCTGATCTTGAGCATGTTTATCACTTGTGAGTAGTTACTTTTGTTCTTAAGGTCACGGGAGAAATCATGTTGCAAGTAATCATGTGAATTTGATATGTGTTCGATATTTTGATAGTATGTATGTTGTGATTCCCTTAGTGGTGTCATGTGAACGTCGACTACATGACACTTCACCATATTTGGGCCTAAGGGAATGCATTGTGGAGTAGTTATTAGATGATGGGTTGCGAGAGTGACAGAAGCTTAAACCCTAGTTCATGCGCTATTCCGTAAGGGACCGATTGGATCCAAAAGTTTAATGCTATGGTTAGAATCTATTCTTAATACTTTTCTCGTAGTTGCGGATGCTTGCGAGGGGGTTAATCATAAGTAGGAGGTTTGTTCAAGTAAGATAAGAACAACACCTAAGCACCGGTCCACCCACATATCAAATTATCAAAGTAGCGAACACAAATCAAACCAATATGATGAAAGTGACTAGATGAAATTCCCGTGTACCCTCAAGAACGCTTTGCCTATTATAAGAGACCGTTTTGGCCTGTCCTTTGCCTCAAAAGGATTGGGCTACCTTGCTGCACTTTTGTTATTATTACCGTTACTTGCTCATTACAAATTATCTTGCTATCAAACTACTCTGTTACTTACAGTTTCAGCACTTGCAGACATTACCTTGCTGAAAACCACTTGTCATTTCCTTCTGCTCCTCGTTGGGTTCGACACTCTTACTTATCGAAAAGGCTACAATTGATCCCATATACTTGTGGGTCATCATTTAGCGAGTTTACGCCCCTCTCAGTGGAGGTAATAGCCCTATGTCTCGTGCCCTGAGGCTTGGTTTTTCTTGAGGGGTATGATTACAGATATTGCTTAACCCCAACACAGGAGGAGGAGTGCGGCTTATATAGAGTGCACCGCAGCTCCATCACTCCTACGTCATCGGGGCACTTAATGCTCATAATGTAGGATCGAAAGTATGTCTAGAGGGGGGGTGATTAGACTACTTGACCAAATTAAAATCTAGCCTTTTCCCAATTTTAAGTCTTGGCAGATTTTAGCAACTTAGCACAAGTCAAGCAATCAACCTACACATGCAAATCTAACAGTATAGCAGCGGAATGTAAATCATTGCATATGAAAGTAAAGGGAGGAGTTTGGAGGGAGCAAACGCTATGTAGACACGGAGATTTTTGGCGTGGTTCCGATAGGTGGTGCTATCGTACATCCACGTTGATGGAGACTTCAACCCATGAAGGGTAACGGTTGCACGAGTCCACGGAGGGCTCCACCCACGAAGGGTCCACAAAGAAGCAACCTTGTCTATCCCACCATGGCCATCGCCCACGAAGGACTTGCCTCACTAGGGTAGATCTTCACAAAGTTGGCGATCTCCTTGCCCGTACAAACTCCTTGGTTCAACTCCACAATCTTGACGGAAGCTCCCGAGTGACACCTAACCAATCTAGGAGACACCACTCTCCAAAAGGTAATAGATGGTGTGTTGATGAGAACTCCTTGCTCTTGTGCTTCAAATGATAGTCTCCCCAACACTCAACTCTCTCTCACAGTTTTGGATTTGGTGGAAAGATGATTTGAGTGGAAAGCAACTTGGGGAAGGCTAGAGATCAAGTTTCTTGTGGTTGGATTAGAATATCTCGGTCTCAACACATGAGTAGGTGGTTCTCTCTCAGAAAATGAATGATAGAAGTGTAGGCACATTCTGATGGCTCTCCTCACGAATGGAGGAAGGGTGGAGGGGGTATATATAGCGTCCACACAAAATCTAACCGTTACACACAATTCACCAAACCCGGTGGGACCAAATACTCAAATTCGGTCAGACCGATTCAGTTCAAAATGTGAACGTTAGGCTTTTCGGTGGGACCGACATGTCAACTCGGTGGGACCGATTTTATTAGGGTTAGGGCATAACATAATCTCGATGAGACCGATCACATAAACTCGGTGAGACCGATTTCTGTAATAGGCAAACAAAGAGTTGGTCAGGCAAACTCGGTGGGACCGATCGCTCATTTCAGTGAGACCGAAATGTTACGAAAAGGAAATAGAGAGTTTGCATTGCGAACTCGGTGGGACCGATCGCTCATCTCGGTTAGACCGAAACGTTACAAAGGGAAACAGAGAGTTTGCAATCATAGGTGAGGCCGAACTGATTAGGGTTTCTGGCTATGGCTATGTCAAATGAACTCGGTGGCGCCGGATAGATCAAATCAGTGGGGCCGAGTTTGACTTTTGGTTTGGGACATATGTGGATATGAGAAAGTGGTTGAGGGCTTTTGGAGCATATCACTAAGCATTTTGAGCAAGCAAGCCATTAAGCAACACCTCATCCCCTTTTAATAGTATTGGCTTTTCCTATGGACTCAATGTGATCTTGGATCACTAAAATGAAAAAGTAGAGTCTTGAGTTTTTGCCAACATGTGTCCTTAGCATTTTGAGGGGTCCACATTCCTAGTCCATGCCAATCATTGAACTTTCTGAAATGACCATCTTGAAAGAGCATTAGTTCAATGAGCTATATGTTGTTAGGAATTACCAAAACCACCCAGGGATAGTTGCACTTTCACATAACTACGGAGTTACAGGTATAAAGCGCCACAACTACAACAGTTACAAGTAACGGTAGCTATGACTCTACATTACGGGTGACTTAGGAATCCTCGACCGTTGCAGCTCCTACGTTGCCCCTCCACCTCCCCTGTCCGAGTGGTGGTAGTCGTGCCGAATGAAGACTGATCGCGGAGTGACGTCGAGGTTCCGAGTGGACTTCCTGATATATACACATCCGAATGCGAGTGTAGTCCTGGGACCTACCAATGATGGTGTGGAGCCCTAGGTGGACCCCGTATGACAGGTCCTTGACCCTACCTGTAGTAGGTGACCTCGTCACTTGCCGCCAGCGCTGCCGCTACCTCATACCGTGGCGCAGAAGGAGGTCTGTCCCCCTCTAGTCATCGGATTCAGTAGCATCAAAGCAACAGCCATGGTCGCCTCCTCCCCTCCTAGAGCATATTCTTACACAGAGCTCGTGGGCGAGTGCCCTGAGGCCCTCGTCCAGACAGGCGCAGGTGCATGTCGTTGTGGTTCGCCGGAACTGTAGGGTTTCTCAAAGGGAGACGAGAGAGATGTGGCGTTGAGATCAGATGATCAGTGAGGCAGTGGTGGAGTGATGGACACGAACGAATACCTGTGATTGGGGGATGACTCCGACATGCAAGCAGCGTAGGCGGATGTCGCTCGCCATGGCGAATCAAAAGGACTCGGTCCTCTACCGCTGCTGCACAACAGGCATGGTTCGCTGCGGATGTCGCTTGCCATTGCGAAAGAACGGCCAGCCATGGGTACTGGCATGGGGAGGAACAAGGGGGAGTTGAGCGGCGGCGACAGAACCTCTATCGAAAGTAACCCTACGTGAGGGAAATGGAGAACGAGAGAGAGGCAGGAAAGAAAGGGAGCGGTTTGTGCGGCGTGGGATGACCGTCTCAGGAGCAGAAAAAACACGGTAAAAACCGATGAAAGAGAAAGTTACGTAAGAAAAGTTCGGTTGGTTGTTTATTTGATCGATGGGTGGGGTACGAAGCTACGATACCACCTACCAACTTTCCAGTGGAGATTTGGATTTCCCTAAAAAAAGAGTGGATATTTGGATCGTCGATGGTAAGAGCATCCCGAGCCGCCCACCCAACAGCCCCCAGGACCACTTTTTTGCGCCGTTTGTAAAAAATGCCCCAGCCGTGCACCCAAGACCTCATTTTCCGCCGGATTTGACGAAAGTCTCAGCCGACGCTCCCAGCCTGAACCCAGCGCGCTCGTCGCGAGCTGGGGAGACCGACGCTATTTTTCTGCATGCAATTGGCCCACTGTTAGCCATCTTTTCCCTCTCTCTCCTCTCTTTCCACCTACCCCAGGCCTCCCTGTTCTCCTCGAGCGCCTGACTCAGGAACCCGTGGAGCTCCCCGAGCGTCCACGTCGCGTTCGCCTGGCCTTCCAGCAGCTCTCTGGTTCTCTAGTGACCCGCCGGCAGCACTCCCGATCTCCTTTGCGGTGCGCTGCAGGGCCTCCATCCGCACGCCATGGCGTCTCCGACGGTCCTGACCTCCCTCTCGATCCCCGTGGCTTCTTCCTTCAGCTCCCCGATGGTCGTCGACTGCTCCAGCACGTCGCTGATCCGGGATTTGAGGTTGTTGGACGCCGCGACCAGGTGCTCGGTCTGTGACGGGCGGCTCGAGGCCGGGCTGGAGTGGCCGGCATCCTCGACGGGCGGCTCGCCATGGGCGCCGGCATCCTCGAGACCGTTGCTGCGGGCGGTGGCTGGTCGCGGCCTCGTCTATCTCTCGCCCAAAGCCCGTTTGTTGAAATGGCAAACAATGGAATAAAAAAAATCACCCCGTCTGGTGGCTGGGGGCGCAATGACTGGGAAACTCCCCCCCGAGAGCAAAATTAGCGCCGACAATTCTCAACCCGGTGCAAAAATCGTCCATGGGGGCACAACAGCTGGAGATGCTCTAAATGTCACCGTGCCCACCAAGGTTCAAGTCCAGGTGCTCGCATTTATTTCTGGATTTATTTCAGGATTTCCGACGATACGCATTCAGTGGGAGGAGACGTTTCCGTCGATGACGAGGTGCCTACGGTGACTTCGTAATTTTCAAGATGATATACCCGCTCAGTCTTTCGGAGGTGCTCATAGGGGTAGGGTGTGCGTGTGTGCGCTCATAGGGATGAGTGTATGCGCATGTATATGAGCGCTTGTGTCTGTACTGTGTTCAAAATGTCATCGTGCCAATTGTCCCTGGACGAATCGTCGGCATATGTGATCGGGTAGTCGGCGTTTTTCTTTCTTCGGTTCGAAGAAAGGAAAAGCAATCTCCCCAGCCCGCCGCCAGGGGAGTTCCTCCACCGCCGTTCTTCCGGCGGCTCCCCTCCGGCGGCGACCTCAGTCGTCGGTGGTGAGGGGGGTCGCCGGGTCCATGCGTGTGGGTTTTGGCCTACGTAGTCTAGATTTTTAGGCTGTTCATCGCCTCGCCTTCGGCGGCGGCGATGGCGGTGCTGAATAAAGATTCTTCAGATCATTCCCCAACGAGGCGATCGGTCCTATGGTTGGGGATGGATTGGGAAACCAGTCTGTTCAAGTAAGGATGGCGTGACGACGACGACATCCTCGAGGTGGACATGTGTCCTCGGGCTCCGCTGTTGCGACGGCGTTTGCTCTGGCGTCGGCGCAGAGCTTGGGAGGTAGTCCAGGAGCGGATGCAGATTGTGGTCTGCATCGACGACAGGTGGAAGACGAAACGTGTGCTGGGTTCGTGGTTCATGGATGGCAGGTATGATTTTCTCCTTCGGCGTCTTAGTCGTGGTGGGGTGACAGATCTGGAGTTTGATCGCGTGTCCGGGTGTTGCCCCGGTCTGATTCGTTCAACGGCAAGGGCTTCACTTTTGGTGAGCCACTTTGAAGGTCCGCAAAGCTGCATATCAGTGATGGAACCGCGTCGAGCTCAGGTGAGGAGGTGATCCATCATTCTTTTTTTCGGCGGGTGTTGTAGTGGTGCCGGAGGCAGGTGATGGGCGTTGGTGTCAAACTCAAAAATGTTCTGCTATCTTTTCAATTTTGTCATGTTTTCAATTTTGTCATGTTGGTCATTACGTAAGTTGTATTTTGATCTTTATGATATAAATTAGACACGTATTATACCATGAAAAAGAAAAAAAAATCGTCAGGCGGATGTGATCGGATACCGTCATCGTAAGATTTGGACCTTCCAATGGTAAATGTCCTTGTGCCAAATCCACACTAACCAGCCTCCCACAAAGCCAAACCTCCGCGCACCGACCGAAACCAAAACCCTCGACCCGAGTCGCCTCCTGCCCGCACCCGGCACCTCTCTCTCCTCTCTGTTGTCCGCCACCGCCGCCGCCGCCGCCATGAGCGCTGGCTGGAGGACGCTGCTGCTTCGCATCGGCGACAGGTGCCCCGAGTACGGGGGAACCGCCGACCACAAGGAGCACATCGTGAGTTCCCCTACCTCTCTCCCTCCCACCACGCCACCTCTTCAAAACCCTAGCCACCGGTCACAGTTCTCTGTACGCAGCTCTTGGTATTGGGGGTGCGGAGTGGAATTGGTATCGCGGCGGCTCTCAATGTGCCAATCTGGCTGTTCATGACTAAAAATTTGGACCTTGTTTGGACGGTTGCCAACTTTTGGGCATGCCAATTCCCCTTTGCCTACTCTAGTACATTTTTCTTCCCAACACTGGCCAATTCATGGGCAAACAGAACCTTGGCCAAATTTGTTCGTTGGACAAGCCCGAGCCCAAACCAAAGACATCCTATATATATATATATATATATATATATATGTGTGTGTGTGTGTGTGTGTGTGTGTGTGTGTGTGTGTGTGTGTGTGTGTGTGCGTGCGTGTGTGCGCCTTGGTTTCATAGGCAACTAGTAGTAAAGCATGGTAACCTTTTTACTACACAAGCCCAGTCACAAAGTCTATGGTAAGATCCCATGTGAAATGTAGTAACACATGTTAACCTATTTACTATACGTTCCCAGGGAATCAATCGGTAGCAAACCTGTAGTAAAACTAGTAATCTCTTTACTATAGATGCACATTTGTACTACAGATGTCTTGTCATGAAGTTTGCCGTAACACCCCATGAAACATTTAGTAACACATGTTAACCACCTTACTACACATTCCCGGGAAAATAATCGGAAGTATAACACGTAGTACAATTAGTAATCTCTTTACTATACACTCAAAAAAAGTAATATGTTTACTATAGATGCATGGACATTGTTAATAAAATCTCAGATAGCATGTAGTAAATACGTGACCTCTCTAGTAAAATTGATTTCAAAGTAATCATAATGTTACATGTACGCACAATGAGCAAATTATAACCAAGATCTAATTATTCAAAATATGTAATTGTTGGTCGATTTTACCACATGCTAGAGCGATTAGTAACAACAGTGCAATATATAGTAATCTACTAGTCAATTTTACTAGTTGAGGGGACTTGTGGGTCTGGATAGTAAAAGTCATTGTCACACATGGTAATGTACTAGAGACTTTTACCATCAGGTGGAACTTTGGTGGGACGCGGTCACTTCCGTAATTAGCGAGTTCGAGCGTGGTTTGAATGGCCGGAGCGCAGAATAAGCTATAATGCGCTCGGGCTTAGTTTAGCGTGCCTATACTTACTTACTTACTTATGAAGCCTGTTATCCCAAACAAGTTGGGGTAGGCTAGATATGAAACCCTTTCACGAGGACTTCCCAGGAGGTCACCCATCCTAGTACTACTCTCGCCCAAATGGGTTTCATACCCAAAAGACTGGCTAGTTTTTACGTTGGCTCGCCTATAATAATAATAATAATAATAATAATAATAATAATCCTAGGATAGGTACTATTGGATAGTAGTATGTAATGATGAAGATTACCCATCTCTAGGTAGAATCCTGATTTATTGCAAAATGCAGTTTCAATCAAATGATTACTAAAGGGTGCCAAGCAAGTTCATAGGCACACACACATTTTTCCTGTGATTGTTTGTCAATATTTACAACATCGCAGTTGTTCCAACTAACGCACAATGGTCTGAATAGAATGTTGCATTTTTTCATCTATCATGCCATGTTTCTTTCGCACCTGTTCTGACCAAGCATTGGCTTCACAGGAAATCTGTTACAATGTGCTTTCTCGTGAATATGAACACTCCAAAGATGATATTTTTGAGGTTGGTGTCCAACATTCTACTCTGTGCTTGTTCATATTATTGTGCTTTTACTATTCCAATCTGGCTATCTTTTGATAATCTATAGTTTTAATTCTACGAAGAAGCATTAGTGCTTAATTGGCTCCTTCCCAGACATTGTTAAAAAAACATGGAGTATGGATCCTACATGCTGCATCCTGTAGCATTTGCTTACCTCTTCAATGCCTTCGATACATATCGTCATCTTTTATCCGAATCGATTTGAGGTGCTAACTAAATGTACCTTTGTCCAAGCAGTTTCTCCTTCAGTGTGCAGAACAATTACCTCACAAGATTCCTTTCTTTGGAGTTTTGGTATGCAGCTATTTCTATGAAGCCTATACACTTTACTAATTTATGTTGTCTTCTTTCATAAATATTACTCGTGGATCATTTGAAGTTCTTATTGAATCTCAATACATGTTTGACTTGTTGCTCATGCTTTGAATGTCCTTATTATTTCTGTAACAAAGAGGGAAGCAGCATGTATATCAGCATTATAAACAACATATATCTAGTATGCATATTTATCATTTTGAGTTTCTGGTTGGACTTATGAAACAAAACATGGCCCTGTACAAGCGTACAGTTTGGTCATACGCCACAGTTACAGTTTGTAACCCTGATCTAAAATGTGATCTATATGACTGGTGACTTTACATTGTGAGTGAACTTTGAAGTTCACACATATGCTCATGGTTTTCGAGTCACGACTCATGCGAGTCGCTCTGGGGCAGCGACTCGGAAGAAGTCGAGCCTGCGTTGTGACTGAGTCGCGAGTTGACACTAAGCTGAGTCGGCCATATTTTTGCGACTCATAAGACTAGTCGTCGACTAGTCGCGACTAGTCGAGCGACTCGAAATCCATGCATATGCTTTGGCTCATATTCTGTTGGCCTAGGTCTTATCATGTTTACACATGATCTGCATGCTATTTTTTAATCTGTGGGTAGGATTTTCATTATTCTAGTGCTCATGTATGACTGCTCATTTATATATCCTCTCCGCGCAAAGCTTGCCATGCCAATGCAAACATACTATCTTTTCATTATTTCCACATGTGTTGTGCAACAAACCTGCTACTTATAAATAAGCAGAGATCAGTTGTGGTCTCTTGATCCCCTTGGTACCGTGTATGCTATGGTGGGCGATGATGTCCAGCCGTTCGCCAATACTTCTACGATTTTATTCTGTTGGTGTAGTTTTATGTGCATCTTTTCATGAGAGGAGGGTATGTCTATTGTTTTAGGTCAAATGATGAATTAATCGCAACAAAATTGGACGCACAGTAATTTTGTATTTGAGCAGTTCTCTTCCATAAAGAACTGGTATTTATTTATGACAGTTGGTTTTAATACCTTCTGTACCTAACTTTGTAATCTCACATTAAATTAACTTTTGAGCTACATGTTTTAAGAATAAGATGCTGCTATATGATTTCTCTTATTTAATTGAACTAAATCGTTGTGATGGTTCTGCTTTGTTCTTTTGTAATGTCAGATAGGTTTGATAAATTTAGAAAATGAAGATTTTGCCAAGGGTATCGTGGATGCAACACAGGCAAACCTACAGGTGTGAATCTTTGTTTCTACATCAAGAGCATGGCAGCATCTGTTAATCCTTTCTTCCACTGGAGAAATGTTCTCTATGATTATATTCCAGCATTATTGACTTATTATGCCACTGGACTTCTTTTTCCCAACTTTGGTCCCTCTTAAGATCATCCTAGCCTTGTAATGACTCGTTGTAATTGCAGGATGCTTTGCATACTGAAAACCGTGATAGGATCAGGATATTGCTGCGGTTTCTCTGTGGCCTGGTAAGTCATGTAGTAGTTTTGGGTTGATTCTCTTGCTCATCCTTTTCTAGCTGCTACCATGTGTCCCAACTCGTGATTCTTGAATATCTCATACCTGACATATTGACATGTTATATTGGCAACACATGTTCATCAATAATCGAGCAGTGCTAAAGGTGTTTAGTCTCTTCCTGTTACACTAGTCATGTGTAATTCTAAACTAGAAGTACGAATAACTATATGATAAAATTGGGAAGGGTGCTGTTCTGAGGGAAATAATAGTTGCAAGGTCTCTTTGGATTGTAGGAATGAAACACAGGATTTCGATGGGAATGCAAGTGCAAAACTGATGATTGCAAAACATAGGAAAGCTGCCGGGTAGGCGTTTGTGTAGGACATAGGAAAGCTGCCTTAGTTACTAAGCAAACAGTAGAAAAGAAGACGGAGTGGATGTCAAATTCCTATAGAATTACGTGCACAGGAAAGCAATCCATACAAATTCGTTAACTTCATTCGTATAATCAAACGGGCATCTATAGGGAAAAAATTCCTAAGTATTTGCATCCTCTAAGAATCATACGATCTTTAAGGCAGTAGTGTTGCATGCATGTTAGTTATGGCTTATTTGTGTAGCTTTGGCTTCTCCAGCCCAGAAACTGAAGCAGTACAACTCTAGAGACACGTTTTTTTTATGATTTATATCATAATTTGTATAATTTATGATTGTATAATTTGCATTTGGTCAGCATATTGGTTAGCGCGATATCGTCCTTACATTAGGCTCTGATATCTCCTATTGCTCCCTGTATTGAGAGCTTATAACTGTTTCCCCTTTGTATTTTCCTCGTTCTCTAAGAGGTTTTCTGCATTGTATTGTACCACACCTGTACGTGTATATATGTTGTCCTATGGCCACCTGGATATACAAGTTGCATATTTCCTAACATGGTATTAGAGCATTAGTTTTTTTCCCCGCACGCTCAACTTGTGCTCTTTCCGATCTTGTCTCGTGCACCGGTGGCTTCCCCATCTCCATCACCTGAGTTTATTCCGGTGATTCCTCCTCGTATTCTTCCATCTTTTCCTCACTTCTATACTCGCCGTTTGTATGTTGTGGATGTGTCTACTGATGCGCCATCTACTTCTGATGTGCCATGTTCCTCGTCTCATCCTACTTATATGGCTTGCGTCCTCGTCTGCTTCCGCCTGTTAACCGACGTGGTTTTCCAAGCGCTGGCGCCCGGCGTTGCTGTTCTTAAGCCGACTTCTTATCGTGATGCTGTTTTTCATCCCAAATGACAGCTTGGAATGGCAGGCACCGACACGTGGGATCTTGTTTCTTTTCCTCCCCGTGTTCGTCCCATCACTTGTAAGTGGGTCTATAAGGTTAAGACTCTCTCCGATGGTTCTGTTGAGCGCTACATAGCTAGTCTTGTGGCTCGTGGCTTCCAGCAGGAGCATGGTTGTGATTACAATGAAACTTTTGCTCCTGTGGCCCATATGACAATCGTTTGAACACTTCTTGCTGTGGCCTCAAATCGCCACTGGTCTATGTCTTAGCTTGATGTTAAGAATGCATTTCTTAATGGTGAGTTGGGTGAGGAGGTTTACATGCAACCATTGCTTGGGTATTTTGTTCCTGACTGCATGGTCTGCCGTCTTCGCCGCTCTCTCTATGGCCTTAAGCAAGCCCCTCCTGCCTGGCTTGAACATTTTGCCTCTGTGATGACTGCTGCTGGTTTTTTAGTCTGTGCTCATGATCCTGCACTGTTTGTCCACCTTTCTGCTCGTGGTCGGACTCTTCCTCTATATGTTGATGACATGATCATCATTGGCGACGACCCCGAGTATATTGCCTTTGTGAAGGCACGCCTTAGTGAGCAGTTTCTTGTGATTGAGGTCTCTTCTACCTCTGATGCCTTCTTTACTTCCCAAGGAAAGTATACCCAAGATTTTCTTGCTCGTGCTGCTCTTACTGATTACCGCATTGTTGAGACTCCCGTGGAGCTCAATGTTCATCTCCGTGCTACTGATAGTGACCCCTTGTCTGATCCAACGCGTTATCGTCATCTTGTTGTGAGTCTTGTCTATCTAGCTATCACCCGTCCAGATATCTTCTATCCTGTCCATATTTTGGGTCAGTTTGTCTCTGCTCTCACTTCGGTTCACTATAGTCACCTCCTTCGTGTTCTCTATTATCTTCGTGGCATGATCTCTCACCATCTGTTCTTTCCCCGCTCCAGTTCATTACAGCATCAGGCCTATTCAGATGCTTTGTGAGCTAGTGATCCCTTGGATTGCCGTTCGCTTTCTACTTACTGTGTTTTTGTTGGTGGTTCTCTCATTGTCCTGAAGACGAAGGAAAGGCTGAGTTGTGAGCTATGGCTCTTTTGACGGCAGAGGTGACTTGGTTACGGTGGTTATTTCAGGAGTTCGGGTGTTTCTATCACTACACCTACTCTGCTCTTGTCTGACAGTACAAGTGCTATTAGTATTGCTCGTGACCCTGTTAAGCATGAGCTCACCAAACATATTGGTGTTGATGCTTCTTTTGTGCGCACTGGTTTGCGGCGGATTTCTTTACGAAGGCCCAGACTAAAGCAAAGCACGGATTCTATCTCTCCAAACTCGTTGTTGATCCACCATGAGTTTTAGAGGGGGGTGGAGGTGTTAGAGTTATATATATTTAGCCGCGTTCCCCTTTTTATTAAGGGGTTTTCTGCATATTGTACCACATCTGTACGTGTATATGTACTGTATGGCCACCTGGAAATACAAGTTGCATATTTCCTAACAATAACAAGTTGATTCAGAATGCTTTTGCTTTGTTCTCGAAAAGAGTCGAGAGATTTCTCTCTGCCCTCTTTCCTTTCATGGTAGAATATTTTTCTTGTATTTTGCGCCGTATAGACGAGGCAATTTGTAGTGTTTCTGTTGTTTCAACCTTTTCTTGTTGTAACTGTAGAATGTGTGTGTGTGTGTGTGTGTTTTGTAGATGTGCAGCAAAGTTATATCCCCAAATTCCATTATTGAGACATACGAGACACTTTTATCATCTGCTGCAACTATATTGGATGAGGATGCTGGAAATCCTTCTTGGCAACCACGTGCTGATTTTTATGTTTATTGTATTTTGGCTTCCCTTCCATGGGGTGGTTCAGAATTGTTCGAGGTAACACTATTAAACTATTCTGGTGCTGTTTAATCTTTATTATATCTGGATCTTGTTTATTGCGAGACGGTTATTCATTTAAGTCAGAGAATAATGGTTGTTCTATTTATATGAGTAATATCTTTTATGGTCATGCATTACCTTTGGTGTCCAATTTGACTGCTTTAGCAGCAACACATGATTCTTGTTCTCTGCTTGTATGAATCCCCATTGGCTTTATTAAGCTACTTTGATTACTCCCCTTTTTTGTAGTATGTGCGGTTCAATTTGAATGCCTCTAAGAGTTACGCTGGCACTGCCATTTTGCACATCTTAGTAATATTAGTGTTCATGCACCTTTTCTTGTTTTTGATCTTTAGAAGGGTATCTTCATTATTTTCTAATGTTGCTCTATATCATTCCGTCATCTATTTGAAAGCTGCACTATAAGCATCCCAACATATTTTCAAGAAGTGAAATAGGGACACTGCTCCTCTAGTAAGTAGTAAGACTTGTGCATATGGGTACCACTGACCTTGAAAGTTTGTATGTGTCTGCACCATAAAATGAACATTAGCCATGATTGCTTAGACCTTCTGGAAGAATGCATGAGCCACATTTACATTCTCGATTTTGGGGGTGGGTGGGGGTGGGGTGCTCCCCACCAAATTATCATTGCAATGCAAAGTTATAGGCTCCTACAATGTACTCCCATTCTTGAATTGTGTATTAGGAAATTCTGCAGACATGAATCAGTGGTAGAATACACTGATGAATTCTAACATGCAGCAAGCCCCGGATGAACTCGAGAGGGTTCTGGTTGGTATACAGTCTTATATAAGCATCAGAAGGCATTTTGATGATATTGCTTTCTCAGTCTTCGAGACGGACGAAGGCAACTCTCCCAATAAGAAGGTACTGGCAATTTCTTGAATGTCTGAACCTTACACTGGTTTATTTCCTGAATTCCGATCCATTTAACTCCTTTTATGCTATTTTGATCAGTTCAGTAACTTATATTCCTTGTAGGATTTCATGGAAGATCTATGGGAGCGTATGCAACTTCTTTCTCGTAATGGGTGGAAGGTTAAAAGTGGTATGTGAGTACATGATATAAAATACACACGATTTCTTACTGAAATAATACGCTGTTGAGTTTTAATATTCAAGCAGTATAGTGTTGAATGATAAGAAAACTTCTTTATCCAGCTCAGGACTGTATACGTAATTCCAAATGTGCAGTTGCTTAATTTGCTTTGCATTCTGTTTAATTGCCCCTCGCAGTTCCAAAACCTCACTTGTCGTTTGAAGCTCAGTTAGTAGTTGGAAAATCTCACCGTTTCCACCCAGTTAGTTGCCCACCGCCTACTTTCACGATGTCATCTTCTGAGATATTAAAAGGGCAAGAGAAGCATGAAGCCAATCTAAAGTATCCTCAAAGGCTTCGTAGGCTCCATATATTTCCAACAAATAAAGCTGAGGTAAATCGCAACTTTATGTATATACTAGTCCATTGAGCATTGTTACATTTAATGTTTTCATCGCTGTCTTTTCTTTAACGTATGTTAACTAACATGAAATTCGCTATTACTTGGTTTTATGTTACAAAGTTCACCTGTTTATATACTTATTATGAGGCACACACCTTTATGCTATGTTCTAGTCCATTGATCATTGTTACATTTGATGTTTTCATTGCTGTATTTTTTGTAATGCATGTTAACTACATGAAATTTGCTATTACTTGGTTTTATGTTGCAAAGTTCACCTGTTTATATATATATACTTATGAGCCCTAATCAGCTATCATTTTCTTACAGAATATGCAACCTGTAGACCGTTTTGTTGTTGAGGAATACATATTGGATGTGCTGCTTTTCTTCAATGGATGGTCAGTTACAATTTTTTCTCAGTTCTATTAGTGTGTTTGACACTTGTACAAAAGCTGCGATTGTTAGATGTCAGGCATCTGTTTGTTAAGTTGTTCATGCATGACATTGCTGACACCCTGTACTTATTGGATTGCTTGTCAGTCCTTAATGTGAATAAATTTGGTGTTCTCTATCTTCGTAGTGCCGAGTCTTATGTTCTCTCCCTTGGTTAACAAAATCTGGCTGTATTTGGATGTGTTGCTTTTGTCTGTCATCTCTTGTTAAGCTCTAGAATTTTTGTCTATAAACCTTGCTCCCAAAGTATGCAGAGGAGGTGTTCTAACATTTGTTTTATTTTTGCTAGAACTAATCCTGTCTTATTACTTACAACACCTTGCTGTAAATTTCTCCCAACAGTGTGGCAACCACGGTTGTGACGAACAAGTTGTTTGCCACACACGTGGCATCAAATAGGGTATAGGGGTAATAAAGTGTATCATGCCAAGCCAAAGGTTCTGGAAAGAACTAAGCACAAGCCTAACAATGTCGAAGTTCCTAACTCAACAACAAACAAACTACAACAACAAAGCCTTTCAGTCTCAAACAATTTGGGGTAGGCTAGAGTTGAAACCCATAATATATCGAAACCAAGTCATGGTTCTGGCACGTGGATAGCTAACTTCCACACACCTCTGTGCATGGCTAAATCTTTGGTGAAGTTGCCTAACTCAAGTGTGACAGTTTTACTTTGCTGCTAGCATGCGAAAATATCATTTTGAAGACAATAATTAGGGTCGACAACTTTTCTCATGCCCATCACGGGAAAATTTGTTGAATTTTGTGTTAATATTTGCCTGCTGAATTGTATTATTTTGGTTTTCTTACTAATTCTATCATGGTTATATTTTTCTTTGAAAGACAGTCGCAAAGAATGTGCGTTTTATCTGGTCAGCCTTCCTGTGTCTTTTCGGTATGAATACCTGATGGCTGAGACCATATTTTCACAGGTATTTCTGAACCATCTTTATTACGTGTGTTTTAGACTATTATTACTAGTCTCTGCATGTCTGCCTTCATGTTAAGTGAACTGTATCTTTAGTTGTTGCAGAAGTGAATCTTCATGTTCCACTCTAAATTTCTTGTATGGCAATGATTTAAGTTAACCACAATGAAATGGGTAATAAAGCTTGCTTTTCTTGGTGCATGTGTTGAGTTTCGCCCAAGCATTTCCAATGGATCTGCTGAATATGACCGATTGTTTGGGTGTGCTGATCTGAGCTAATTGTGGATTAGTTTGGAGATATTATTGTAGTAGTAACACATAGTTTATATTGAGTAAGGTTTGAAAAATTACGTCCAGCTGACCAACATGAATAAGTTCACCTAAGTTCGCAAATTTTGTTCAAGATCCAATATTTGTGTCTAGCTTTCTGCTTTTCCCAATATATATTTCCCTTTATAGAGTATATGGATTTTTATGATCTTATACAATTATGGGCGGCTCAACGAGCTGACCTTGTCATACAAAAATGATCCTACCTTAGATCATTATCTTGATAACATCGTTTAACTATCCGTTGTATTCTGAAATACAATGATGATAAACCTAGAAAAGCTGGCTGGAAAACTTCAACCTGCTATGAGTATCTCTGAACAAGTGTATTACTTCCATGCAATAGTTTCAGCAGAGTTTAATGTACATGTATATTAATAAAAAGGACAAAAGCACTCATTTAGGTACTAAAGTTAAACCCTTGAGTGTTCCTTCTGAATAGTTGCCAGTTTGCCATTTCTGTCTTCATATTGATCTACTAATATTTTGGGGGCAATTATACATGTATTTCACAATATTAGAAAAAGGAGACGTCAAATTTTGGCCGGCATGGATTTGGTTATTAATAAATCCAAATTGTGACTCCTCAGGGTGTTTTGTATTTAGTAGCTGAATTTTAAAATTCCTTGGAATACTGTCTTGATTGGTAGCGTGCCAACTATTTTTGCATTCGATCTGAGGTGTTGGTTCTGGGCTTTATGATACCAAGTTGTATCCTGATTCTGATGGATTATAGACACTAACAGTCTTAACAGTTACCACTATATTTTTATAAAGATATAGTTAGGATACCTAGTGCAATATTTATGCATGCATTTTGAGGTTCTCCATTATCCATTATAGCGAGTATACTTGTCAAATAAAAATGAATCTTTTCTTATGACACATTGATATTCTACAGCTACTATTGCTGCCGAATCCACCTTTCAGGCCAATCTACTATACGTTGGTTATCATCGATCTTTGCAAGGTAGTTCTTCTTTAATGCTTTGAGACTGTTTTGTGTAGTGATGAGACCAGTATGCAATGTGAGATTTAAAAACACATCATTGTTAATGAGCACATCAGCAAACCTAAATATGCCTTGAGTTCTATCATGGCCATGCAGATTTTGGTGCATGGGTTGAGCAAAATTCTGTTACATAATTGTATGGTTATGATGAGCACAGTTGTGAAACCACAGTTCCTTTGTTTTGTCAATAGGACACTTATGATTCATTCATAACATAGTTAAACATACTGTTTACTATTTGTGTTTGAAAGAATGATATTGTTATGATCTATCTGCATACCAGATTCCCATTCCATACTTGCTTATGTTTTCATCTATACCACTACACCTTTTATTTTTGGTAAACTACTGATGCCATAATTTCTGCCTGTGAAATGTGAATGTAGATCTGCTTTAGAGTCTTGAACCATATAATCAACGTAGATGTGGATGTGAAGTGTAGCACCCTAAAATTGATAGGTTCAGTGTATTTACTTATTTGCAAGTAAGCTTCCACGAGCTAAGGTTATCACGAAGTAATCAATTTTCTGTATGGTTTCATAACAAATCTGAGTCCTAGAAAAATAATTGAGCCGTCTATTAGTGAGTTGGCTACTTAAACAACATAAGCTTTGGATATGTCATATATAGGACGCATCTTACACTTTTCACGTCTGTCAACTCACCTGATTGCGACATTTACTAGTCTGTTGAGTTGATACCTGGACCATCAGGGTCATCACCACAAATCGTTTATTTATCCTCTCACCCAAA
The DNA here is from genome assembly GCF_018294505.1 of Triticum aestivum. Taxonomy (NCBI): domain Eukaryota; kingdom Viridiplantae; phylum Streptophyta; class Magnoliopsida; order Poales; family Poaceae; genus Triticum; species Triticum aestivum. The sequence continues at coordinate 288,152,179 of NC_057805.1, forward strand.
GATCAGGACACCACTTGTCGCATCAACACCATACCATTACCAAGTGTTCTGGATGTTTTTGTTCAACATTTAGAGAATAGGCAACACATGTTTGTGTGCAACCTCCCGTAGAAACCGGCTGGTTACAGTTTTACGTTTTTTCCTTCCCATAAAAGAAAATTGTTTTACTTTCTTCCTTGAGGATGAGTGGACCGAGTCTAATTATCTTAACATATCTTCAGGCTTTGCCAGCTGCATTTCCATCTGTGGTGGTAGCAGCAGTACATGCTCTTTTTGATAGAATAAGTAACATGGATACAGAGTGCCGCACCAGACTTATCCTATGGTTTTCACATCATTTGTAAGTTCATTGCCATGTATTTGTTTTGTTCACGAGTGTTCCTGCTTTGGTTATTTGGCCTAGTATGAGTTTGTTGGAACCTCTTACTGCAGCCTATTGGCTATTGCTACTCTTCCTCTTGATGTTCAATACCCTGATGATGACCCACTTCTGCTACTGCTTAAAAAAAATCCATAAAACGTTACATACAATGGTAGTATAGCTTTTAAACCAATTGGTTTCAGAACATAATTTTTCTTTTCACAAGTTTGATCTCCTGTAGCACTGAAAACAAACTGCAACCTTGTACTACTAAATCTTAATGACATTATCTGCCTACGCAGGTCAAATTTTCAATTCATTTGGCCTTGGCAGGAGTGGGCCAATGTGAAGGGCCTACCAAAATGGGCTCCACAACGTGTTTTTGTCCAAGAAGTACTAGAAAGGGAAATTCGGTTGTCCTATTTCGAGAAAATCAAGCAGGTTAGTGGCATATGAGACATCCCTTTTCAATAAGGAGTTTTTTTTTTACAATTTATTGTTTTGTGTTAGATTTATGCCTTGCCACTTTGATTTGGTAAAAGGTCCTTTTTACTACCCTGAAGTATTACAGTTGATCGGATAACCCCCTGATCTATATTTTTGGTTCAGTTTACTCTCCTCGAGTTTAACCCCTTACCCTAGTTTTAGACTCTTGTTTGACTGATGTGGAATGGTTCTGCCACGTGGCATCATACATGAACAATGACATCATCAAAATCACACAAGATCCTGCCAATCTGCCAACTGTAATATCTTCTTCAACCTTTGTTCCTTCTGTCTTTATTCCTCACCCCTTCTGCCCATATCTTTCTGTTTACCAAGCTCATCTGCTCCTCGCAGCCAAGAGTGGTAGCATGTGCATCCACCAAGCAGCTGCATCAAATCCATTGCCGTGGAACCAATGGTCTCGAGCACCATGTGCCAAAGTAGGGGGACAATAACTGCTCACTTATCAATAGCCGTGGTAGTTCCCTTTGTTTCCCGTCGTGCACTCTACACCTACCGTGATCCTGCCCAAGAGCCGCTTCACCCATTAGTAAAGGGGTGGGAAGTGAGCACGAGCGACGAGATCTGTGACTGGGAGGTGACTACTGGCTGAGATGGGACGACTTGTTTGGCCATGTCCAGAGTGGCCATTGAACTCTGCCCAACCAATAGTCGTGCTGACATACATCTTTGTCCAATATTGTGTGCTTCTCGTTGCCTCTGCTCATATTGCATCCTCAAACTTCTTCACCCCCAATCATTTCCACAAAATTGTTCTCCCATCATGTTTATTACATCCGGATGACATATGAACCTGGCATGTGTATCATCCCCTTGACTTTATCAGTACCTAATTTACTTGCCTGGTTAAACTCAGTTGCCTGCCTGCTCACAGAAGAGCATTGTTGGCTTGTTGCGTGTGCAACCACTACTTTAGCTTAACGGCATTTTCCTCGTTCCAGTTTAACAGCATCCATGGCCATGGTGTTCCTCGTTGTCTCTGTTTTCTGGAACGATGTCCCAATCCGTGTATGCATTTTTTTTTGTCCACAGCTCTGAGTCTTGTGCACTTATTGCCCACGTCAGCAAAACCACAATATGAAACCAGAGTAGGCGGTTTAGTAAATGGTAACTGAAACTTTGAGGGAGAAAACTGAACCAAGAAATAGATGGGGCAATACTTCTGGGGAGTAAAAAGGACCTTTTTGTGCTTTATATTTCTATATCCTTCTACTCAATTGTTGTGTGGTTTGGAAATGGTCATTTGAATTGAATTTATTGCCTTTATTGTTTTGCAGAGTATTGAAGATGCTGCTGAGTTGGAAGGGTTGTTACCCCCAAAAGCTGGTCCTAATTTCAGATATCATACAGATGAAAGCAAAGAAAGCACCGAAGGCCACAGGATATCCAAGGAACTTGTTAGCATGGTTAGAGGAAGAAAGACTACACGTGATATTATTTTGTGGGTTGAGGAACAAATAGTTCCTGCAAATGGCACCAAATTCGCAGTTGATGTTGTTAGTCAGACACTTCTTGACATTGGTTCAAAAAGTTTCACCCATCTTATCACTGTTTTGGAGAGATATGGTCAAATAATTTCCAAACTATGCCCAGATGAGGAAATGCAGTTATTGTTGATGGATGAAGTCAGTGCTTACTGGAAGAACAGTACCCAGATGACTGCTATAGCTATTGATAGAATGATGGGTTATCGCTTAATTTCCAACTTGGCTATAGTCAAGTGGGTTTTTTCTCCTGCTAATGTTGATCAATTTCATGTGTCGGATCGTCCATGGGAGGTACATTCTTATCCTCATACTAGAAGATACCCAGCGCGTCGCTGCTGGATTTTGTAGCAATCAATCTTTTTTGATTAATTTTTAGGAGGTCCGTAGAATCTCATTGGTTACTTGGTAGTGCTAACAACCTAAATTATGCATTTTGTACAACTACCAAATATAAATTAAAGGTTAAAGGAAGTCCATAGCAAAAGTAGGTAAATCATACCAAGAGAGCCATCTTGAATCATTTATAACCACCCTTTAGTTTGGTATACTGAGCAAGAATAACCCAGAAGAAATTAAAGGCTATGATAATCAGTGTGAGCATGAAAATAAATGATGGCATGAAAATAAATGATAGACCAGAAAGAATTCAGAAATAAAATTGCAAATTGTTAGGATATCTTATGTGCGTATCCTGCAATTTGCGCACCTATATTTATGGCATGTTATGTCCTATGTGGATTCTGTAGAGGACAAACATGAATAAAATAACACATCCCATACATGAAGTTGTTTTGGCAAGGAAAGTAATGTTTTATTGGTGCCAAGCCCTGAGAAGACTAAGATAAAATAAATATTTTGAGTCAACGAATAAGGATATGGTGAGCTATATATTCTGCAAGTAAATGTTTGCATCAACCTGTTTTTTTTTTTTTATCATGCAGTTAGTATGATGTAACAACAACATTAGGTAATCTGCATTGGTTATTCCTTTGCACATGTGACAGGATATCTGCAAGTAAATGTTTGTCTCAACTTATACTATATTTTTTAATCATGTAGTCCAGTTAGTATGATGTAGCTAGCCACAGCATCAGGAACACCATAAAGGAAATCTATGGAAAGTGAGAATATAAAAATGAACACACAAGCGCACTTGCCTCGCTGGTGATGAAAGGCAGCGGCGACCTCATGTATTGCGGCAATCCTAACGGGTTTGAGAAAAAAATCCTCAGCGGTGGAGGACGCTGCAGCTTTGATCCTGGCCGGCCATGGATTTGGAGGAAGATGCCAACAACCATTTGCAACAGCGGCGGTAGAATTTTATTTAGGGTCTGGAGGAAGCAGTTTCACGTGGGGATTACATAAGGGAAGGGGAAATGGAAGAGGAAGGGGAAAAGTGCAACCTTGTATTCAATCAAACGCTAATTGATAAGACTGTCTAAACTGACGTACACCACTGATGATCTTCTCAACAAAAAAAATATGATGGGGAAGAGATTATGCGTGACATGAATGGAATTCAACAGTTTCCTTTTTTTTTAAGATTGCCTCCAGTCCTTCTAATAATGGGATGCATGTGGTTTGGAGTAATGGGCCGCGTGTGGTTACCAACTTGCTAGCAAAGGAATATTAAACACACATAATTAGAAGGGGCTACGCTCAGAAGATTTTTTTGTGGAAGGCTGTTGAGAGTCGTTGACGTGGCAGATTGCTGAGGTGGATAGGCTGCATGTGAAGAGAAATCATGTAGTGGGGGCCTCCTAGATATAGTAGATTTGTCTACTCTAGATTTGCATGTGTCTGGATGTTATATGCTCTTGAAATTTACGGCACATACAAAGATATTTTTTGCCTTATGCATGCATGTTTGGTGTTATATTAATGCTATGTAGCCTTCTTCTGCCCAATGCAGCACATTATATACTCCCTCCGTCCCAAAATATAAGATCATTTTTGACACTAGTTACAAAAATGATCTTATATTTTGGGATGGAGGGATAGTGTAAAAAATGATCTTATACTTTGGGACGGAGGGAGTACTTGTTATGATTTTTTGTTCAATCTGTCTGATTGGCATGCCCTCTTAACAGATTCTTAGGAATACTGTTAGTAAGACATACAATCGAATCAGTGATCTCCGGAAGGAAATTCAGACACTGAGGAAAAGTATTCAAGTTGCTAAAGAGGCTAGTGCAAAAGCCATCAAAGAGTTGGAGGAGGCTAAATCAATACTTGAAATCGTAGAGGGCCAACCTGTGTCATCTGAAAGACCAGGCAGGCTGAGACGACTTCAAGGCTTTGCTGACAAAGCAAAAGAAGAGGAAGTAACTATTGAAGAATCGTTAGAGGCAAAGCAGGCTCTCCTTGCCCGGGGCCTTGAAGAAGGCAAAGTATGCTACTCTCTTATATCTTATTTCTGTAAACCCTTCCATATCTATTGATAACTTGATATACATATTTTGTGAACTTAAGTTTTCTGTGGCACTTGCTTTTGCTATGACAGAGTTTTGAGCATCTCACATCAACTTACCATTATCTTGCCATTGGTTTTCCAGGAATTGCTTAGGTTATTATTCAAGAGCTTTGTTGATGTGCTTACTGAACGCCTGCCACCTGTTTCTGCTGATGGAGATGTTCCTAACCTACGCGCTGGAGATCCTAATGTAACATTTCCAGCCAGCGATCCTGAAGCGGCAACTATGGAGATAGACGATGAAAATGGAGCAGATAACAATAGGTGAGTTTAATACACAGTTTCCAGTACTTCTTTCAGATTGACTGCTTCTGGCAAGTTTGGATTTACATTTTGTAGAACCAGCCAGATTTCCTTGTACTTTTGTGGATATTTATTTTGTGGTGGGGCTTGCTATGAATAATTAATTTGTGTTTAACACAACACTCACCGAGAATCGAGTCTGAAATAATGCAACGGATATTGGTTCATAGATGAATGAAGACCTGCTCATTAATACCATTATCGGCGCACAACCCAGTATTTACTAGCCAGTGTGCAGTGATGCACATGCTGGTACGAGTTTTACGGCCTCTGCTAACTTGTCTTTATGTTTTGACAGTCAAGTGAATGGTGAAAATATGAAAGCTGGTTATACTATTGGAGAGCTTGAGCAATGGTGCCTGTGCACATTGGGGTATCTAAAGTCATTTTCTCGACAGTATGCAACAGAGGTAATTACTGGTGTTGGTTGTTTGAACTGTTAAATTCATAATCACTGGTTATTTCAAGTTTCCATGAGCGTGCACTGGTTGATTAGATATAAAAATACATATGATATGTTGCAGATTTGGTCTCACATTGGCATGTTGGACGAGGAGGTTTTTGTTGGGAGTATTCACCCTCTCATCCGGAAAGCCGCATTCTCCGGTTTGTGCAGACAGATGAACCAGTGAAGGGTTGTAACTCAGCTTTGATTCCTGACCATCATGGTCTTGAAAACGACCTGTAAAGACAAGCTGTAACAACATTCTTGAGTAATTCTGACATGTCGGCAACAACACTCGCACCCAAGAATTCCCTGTTTGATAGTTATGTTGGCCAGTGTACGTGGAGCTATGCATTTTCATTTGTCTATGGTGACAGTTTGGGTGGAGTAATCTTGACGTGTATTTAGCTTTTTTGCACACTCTGCTTGAGACTTGAAAAGGTGTTTGATAGTTGAGCGCCATTGGTTGTGCCTTTAGGCCCTGTTTGGTTCGGCTGTGGATTTCTAAAAGCAGCTGTGAAAAATCTACTGGAAAATCTGATGTGAAAAAGATGTAGGTTATTTGGCAAATCAGCTGATACAGCTTTTTCAGATTTTGGCCCGCAGCGGAATCAGATTTTGGAAAGCACGTTTTGGGCTGCTTCCGCTTTTGGTTCAGATTTTGGCAGCGGATTTCTAGAATCGGATTTTGCTAGATTCGCCCTTTGGTTCAGATTCTGCTGCCCGGCAGCAGAATTCGTTGATAAAAGTTGAACCAAACAGGGCCTTAGATTGAACATGTGGAGCGCCTGGAAAGTTGGACTGTACATATACCTGAAAAATGGGTTCGGTTTCAAATGGTAGTTATTGGATATATTGCTAAAATATATTAGAATAGGTGAGGTCAATTCGCTTGATTAAGATCACTTGGCCCCCACCCCCCTCCCCTACTGAGTTGGCCTCGACGTCGCTGTGCGTATATTTCAAAGCAGCGTCCCTTGTTTCAGGCTCATAGCTCTCATCAGCGCAATAGCTTGCCGGCAAGTAGCATCCGCTTGTTTTTTTCTTCAAATGGAGGCAAATTTTTTGCCTCGTCTATTAATTAAGCAGAAGAGAATTGCCTGATTAATTAACGGAAAATCAGCATACACTCTGACGTCATCGTCATCTCTTCTCCCCAACAGGCGTCGTCGCCCTCCCTAGTCTCCGAGCAAGCGACTTTGACTTTGCCGAAGACAACCTCGACTCAACACTCACCGTAAAGGCTATACGGAAACCCAAAAAGACCCGTGCCAGACCCAGCCACCCGCATCAAAGGCAGCGCAACTCCGACTTCGATGGAGAGCTTCGAAGGAGAACAACGCACGGCTGGTGCCATGGAAGACCACCGAACAAACCACCTGCTGCCTGTCATCGTTGCCACAGGGGCCCCGCCGCCGCAGCTCCGACCCCACTGCAGCAAAACAACCCGAGGTAATCGCACGGACACCTCGAAGAAGAGCCGACTACCGCAACCATTGCCACGCCTTCGACATCGCTCGCCAACGCCATCGTTGCCACAAAAACCTTGACGCCAACACCATCATCTTTCACCGGTCACTCTTGCCAATGCCTTGCTCCAAAGACAAAGCCCTCAAGAGGGGATACGATACCAAGGTGTCGCCTTCGTCTGGTCACACGGATCTAGGGTTTCCCCCGGAGTTGCAGGAACCGGCTTGTGCGTGAGGGGTGAGGAAGCAAAACAACGATGCCTCCAAGAAGGTCACGATGCCGACAGACGGCGCCATCGCTGGCCAGACATGGTTTTCACCCGAGCTTCCAACCACACCCTCAGAGACCCACACCGGCGTTGGCAAGACCACCAACCAACGACTGCCCGTCGATGAAGAGGCGCAGAGCAGCCAGCCGCACCTCGCGGAGGCCACCGACGGCCAAAAAGTAGCCACCAGGCCAGATCCGCCCACAGCATACCAGGAGCAGAGCCATCGGATGTAGCTATCGCTGCTGAGCCCGGCCGAGCACCATGCCAGCAAGGAAGCAGAGAGTGCCACCCGAGGCTGAGGACCACCACGGAGCCCAGCCGTAGCCTGCACTCGACGACTGAAGATGCCAGATCCGCCGCACCACACCTACAAGACAGCCGAGGCCATCAACCCTCGTGAGCCGGTGCACTAGGCCATCCACGCGGCAGGAGGACGCCGCACACACTCACCTGCGGCCACAGAGTCGCGCCGCCGCGCGCACCCGCCGAACCGCGTCGTCGCGCGCCAGATCTGAGATGCACGCACGCCACAACGCCTGGCCATCCCTGGGCCCTCGCCCCACGCCGCGCGGCTGCACACCCGCCTACGCCATCCTACGCGCCGAGCCGCCCTGAAGCCTCGCCGCGCCGCCCGGACGACTGCGAGAACTCCCAGTGAAGTGATCGGCCCGCGCCGCTCGCCCAGGAGGAGGAAGAGAGCACTGCCGCCGCCGAGCAGGGCGGGCTTCGCCCGACGACTCCTGCAGATGGCGGCGAGGGGAGGGGAGCACCGGTTTGGGGCTCTAGCGGCGGCTAGGGTTGGCTCCCTGGTCGCCCGCGGGAGCGACCGAAGGTAGCACCCGCTTGTAGCAGCCACGGTGTCGGCTCATAGCCAACCAGCGGTGAGTTTGCAGCGACTGTGCATGCGTGAATCCTACAAGAAGCTGCGGTCGGCCAACTTGTAACACCACTCCAGCGTCGACCCTTGGTTTGGCTTGCAGTGTCCATGCAACACAGCCACATAGTTGACGGTGGCGAACAAACCAACCTGGGTCCCCACGGACATTACTGAGGCCGCATTGCAACACCATTGGGGCGCGGTGCTTGCAGCAAGCTCATGCGTGAAATGGCGGGCTGACTTGCAGCACCGACAGTCTTCTTCGCAGCAGTGGCGTGGAAGCTCCTCGGCCGATGGCGGGAGAGAAGTGGGAGAAGGAAGGAGGCTCTCTGAAGCACCGGTGCATGCCTGCGGTGGTTGGCCTGCAACAACAACTATTGTCCTTGCAACAATGGTGTGCTGAGCTTTGCGGCCAGTGTTGGGAAAGAAGGAAAGAAGAGGAGGACATGCAACGCGTGCGCGAGAGAGTAAATAGCATAAAACTACTACAATTCGGGTTAGGGTTCCAAAAAACTACATATTTTTTGCTGATAACTACCAACTTGGGGGTCGGCTGTTTCAAAAAACCCAAATGACCATGCAATTCAGAATTGATCCAGTTTATGATAGGTCAGGCCCACCTCTAAACAAATCGTTTGTTTGACCGTTAACTGACATGTGGGCCCACATGTCAACCATGGAGCAAATAATCAAAGCGACATGTTAAAAAAAAACAAAGCCAGGGGAGGAACATATTGAGGGGCGGAACAAATCCATATGGGACACTAGGCGATGCGATGGCAGGCGGTGACGACTCCAGGCGTCGCCATGGCAGACGGCGGCGACTCCAGGAGGAGCCCAACGGTGGCGCGGCGGTGACCACACGCGGAGACCCACGACGACGTGGCGGCGACCATAGGCAAAGCGCCATGGAAGAAGGCAGCGACTCTAGGCGGAGCCCCATGGCGGCACGGCAACCCAGGCGATGAGCGATGGCGGCGCAAGGCGACCCCAGGCGGAGCGCATGGCAAAAGGCGGTGACCCCAGGCGGAGCGCCATGGTTGCGCGGTGCGGCCACCCCAGGCGGAGCGCCATGGCAGAAGGCGGTGACTCCAGGTGGAGCGCCATGGCCGCGCAGGCGACCCCAGGCGGAGCCCCATGGAGGTGCGGCCGCGACCCTAGGCGAAACGCCATGGCGGCGCAACGGCGGCGACTCCATGGCCGGATTGCTCTTTTAAAATGTCCAAGGACCTGATTGCTTTTAAAAAATAATTATAGAGACCTGATTGCTTTTTAAAAATACTTATATGGGTTATTCTGTAAAAGAATGTGAAAGAGACACTGGCATGTGGGTCCCACATGTCAGTTAACAGTCAAACAATCAGTTCTCTTGCGTGCGGGCTCCTGTCATAATCGTGATCAATTATAAATCACTCGCCTTTTTGGGTTTTTTGAAACAGCCAACCTCAGACTTGATAGCTATCACCGAAAAAAAATTAATAGTTTTTTAGGTTCCTAACTTGAATTGTAGTAGTTTCATGCTATTTACTCCGAGAGAGACGAGAGCGATGGGATCAAAGGAGGGAGAAGGCGACATGATCCGTCCAGATATTAGGAAGAAAGATGAGTGGAAAGCGACATGCATGAGCCCATGACACATGTCATGTAATGGAAGCGACTGAGTTCTGTTGCATGTAATTGTAAAACGGGAGAGAATGAACAGTAGTGGAACTGTGTGTTTTTTGTCCATGATGAAGTTACATTATATATGCCCCCGAAGGGACACATCGGCTATAGGGAGACGCTCCGAGAGGATGCATCGGTTGTGTGTGTGAGAGATAGAGAAACACTATGGACACGTTTTGTTACCTGCATTAGGTCTAACTAGACCCGCGCGGAAAGGATTTGGCCCATTTGATTGACCTGCACAGTACGGACTTTAAAGCATCTCTGGACGTGCATCTTTGGGAGCGCTTGATTTGGCTGTTTTCGCTAGCCAGGCCCGAGCGATGCAGTCCAGCGCACGTGGGTGGCTAGATGTATGCAGCCTCGTTCGTTCTCATGCACAAGTGTAGGTGAGTTTGCATGTGGTGTGTTGGTTTAATTCCTAACCTTGTTCATTTATTAGTCCCTTCTAATCTACACAACAGTGCATCAAATCGAGATAAGCTCTACATGAAAAAGATGCATATTGATGTTATGGTTCCATTTTTGCGATCAGTTCAAAGTTTCATCGAAGGTAAATAATATATTTTGTATTATGTTTGAAGCTATTTTGGATGATTTTTTTCAAATTCGTTGTGCACGGTCGACCGTTTGAAATTTCCTTTGACCAGTAGTTTTATCTTTCACACGACTTTCGTGTTGTGCATTTTCTGTTTCAACGACCGTAGACGATTAGATCTAACTTCTTCCTCGTGAAAAGTATGTACGCATATATATGGTGTTAATGACACTCCTTAATCTCAGTCTCCTCTCCAGTGTCCTGCTACACATGTGTCACCGCTGGCGTCGCTCCTCTCGACCTCCTCTCCCACGTGTTGTTGCACTAGCGCCACCGCAGGCGTCGTTCCTCTCTACATTCTCTCTCATGTCCTACTACACTGGAGCCATCGCCAGCGTCGTTCCTCTTGGCCTCCTCGCTCATGTCTTACTACACTGGCATCGTCGCCATTGCGGTTCTCTCCTGCGTGTTGTTGCACTAGTGCCATCGGCGGCGGCGTTCCTCTCAACCACCTCTCCCATGTCCTACTACACTCGCGCGGTCGTCATTCCTCTCGGTCTCCTTTCCGATGTCCCGCTACACTGAAGCCATCGCCGATGTCGTTCCTCTTGGCCTCCTCGCTCGCGTCCTACTACAATGGCGCCGTCGTCATCGTCGTTCTGTCCGGCCTCCTCCTTCACGTCGTACTACACCGAGGCCGCCATGGCGCGCACACTGCATTTTTTCTCCATCATCCTCTGCATCAACGTCCTCCTATTCGTTACTCCACACTGACTTTCTCGGCGGCGGCGGTGCTAGCAACTAGTTCACTACGCCTTCGATGGGATCGCTCGCCCATGACTCCGTGTTCGCCGTGTTGGACGCTGCACCGCGACCGCAGTCCACCTCTGTCGCCGAGGCACCTCTAGTGTAACACTGTGTGTTATGTGTAGTTGTTAACTCTTAACCATATCCAGTGTATGTAACCAAACAACATGCATTAGTATGAGCACAACCAATGCGAGCAACCCAACACAACGCGTAGAGGTGTTGCTATGATGCAGGGAGAGGGTATGCAGGAAACCAATCAACATGCGGATGTTGTTTTTTTGCCTGCATATGCTCAACCAGGCCCAACTGGGACAAGTATGCAAAATGGCAAAAAACGGTGCAGGTAACCAAATGCGCCCTATGTCTCTTCATGGAAATAACCGCATGCCCCCTTAATAAAACATGCTTAATTAAGTTGTAACACCCTCCTAATCGATGCTTGTCCATGTAGAATCATCATCTGAATATAGACTCCTTGAAAAACCCTGTGTCATAATTGTGAGGAGTATAGTGTTTGATGTGTTGCCAATACTCCTGCAAGCGCAGTGAAAAACTAAAGAGAAAATTATACAACACATAACAGTTATTGTCTCCTTTAACTCGATATGAGAAAATAATATAACTTAGGGGGGCAACAAATATGTTGAATATACTTTCTTAAAACTACCGGCGAGGAAAGCATAAAATATGACATATGATCTGCTGTTGATATTACCTACAAAAACCTTTATGAGAATTTGTAAAGTGAACTCATGAAGGAAAAAAGTGTATAATATGATGCTTTGAATAGGAACAATTCAAGAAGATACCCCCCATTCTCACAAATCCCAAAGCCGTCACATACTAGTTCCATAAACATATTTCTGGAGTGAACATATGAACGCGATGTCACATGATTTGACTTGTAAGCTCGTCAATATTGTAACCGGTTTGCATTCGAGCAACACAATTACACAAACAATACTATTTTTGAGATAATGGTTGGTGGATGTAGTCACTAAGGTATGTTTAGAAGACTTTCATGGGATGACTACCATCCTACTTGGAACACAAAGCTTGTCTACGATGTGACATAGTGGGGATCTAATCGATTTATCCAATGATATTGTTGTGCAGTTTTCACTAAAACTCAAAAATTAGGACAAGATGTTAGATGCCTTGGAGATATCAAAAGATATTATTGAGTCCCAACCAATTGTGTTTGCTTGATCCAATGACACCGTATATGGAACTTTTGGTCCCAATATCTTATTTTCGTCATCCCATGGTCTAAATGAATCTTTCTCTACGTCTAGAGAATGAACTGCCCCGAGAATTATTTTTCTAGTTCCCTTTGTTTGCTTCGAATCTTTTCTTCGAACTCTTCAGAACAGATGATGCGTCAGTTGTGAGAGAGGGAGGGGGAAACACCGCGTCCCTTCACTGAAATAACTGCCTGACGATTGGGACAATGAAAGATTCCCCCCTTAATACATGTTTAATTAAGTTGCAACAATTTCTACTCAGGAATCAGCCAGGTTATACAAAACGTTTTCCAAATTTTTTTAGGGAAGCCCAAGGTTTTTCTAGGGAAACATGCATAAGATCTTAAACATCTTCTGTTCCAATGTAATCATGCGAAGGATATCTGGAACCGATTAGGGATGACGAATATCATTGATGAAGCTGCGTCGGTTGACCAATAAGGCTCTGTCATGATGGAGCATCTTCTACTCCTACGTGAATCCCGGCTGCTGATTACGCCAGGTCTGGAAGTGAAACAAGCCCTTCTTGTAGGTTGTTGGTACTTGTGGTGGATCAGGCGAAAAATTACCCACAACGAGCCATACCCACCTTCATTTCGATGGCCAATATATGTGCTTGGTATTGCGAGCAACTTACCAAAAAGGCTTTCGCCCCGCTTTATATATAAAACAACAATCATTGACAACTCAATATGAACTTACGACACCCCAACACACGCACACATCCAAGGCAGATACATCGACGCCGAGTGCCGCAACACCACCCCTACCACTACAAGAGCTATCAGGGTCCTCAACTGTGAACACGCCACCACGAAGAGACGAAGCTGCATACAATGACCTGTGAGCTTCAAAATGGTGCCTCCAGGAAGGACACGACACCAGAGTGCCGCCATCGCTCGAGCCGAGGATCAGGGTTTCCCATGGAGCAACACGACATGCAATGAGGACCGAGGCGACGCCTTCAAGAAGGGAATGAACATCGCCTCCGCCGGCCTGCCTGAGGACAGAACAAATTTTCACCCCAGCCCACACTCATCACCCTCGGCATATGTACGAATGCCACACCACCGCCACCGATCGTCACACCCTAGTCGCCACGCCGCCCACACGACTATGGCCACCGGGCATCACCTAAGCACGAGCTCCGCCCACGAGGCCCGCGCTCCCATCTCCAGAGCCGCCGCCCCAGCATCCAAGACCACCCACCCCCATCAACATGGACCTAACGCTGAGGCCGAAAAAGCAAGCCCTTTTGGTAAGTTTGGAGCCCCGTCGGCAGGAATAGGGCAGGGGGAGGCCACATGCAACTGTTGGCCACGCCGCAGCCGCATGCCATTTCTCGAACCGAGGCCAAGTGATGATGTCCTAGACTAAGGGGTGCCAACCGAGTCGGCCCGTAGTCCTCGGGATGGGCCCGTGGGCCTCATTCTCCACCGGATGGACTCCAGAAGCTGCATGACTAGACGTGATCAAGATTGCCTCTGCTGAAGACTTGACGTATAGTCCAAGACATCTCCTGCCGCCTCCATGCGATCCCCTGGATACCGACCATGTTACCTAGATGCCCTGCCTGGCATGCATTTAAGCCGAAGGGTTTAGCCCATACAAGGGACCGAACCACAATTACATTCACCTAGCCCTAGGGTTAGAACACAACTTACGATCTTGAGGTAGGTCAAGCTTGTACCTGATACATCTCCATCAATATAAACAAGAGTAGGACATAGGGTTTTACCTCCATCAAGAGGGCCCAAACCTGGGTAAACATCATCTCCCTTATTTTTGTTACCACCGATACGAGATCCATAGCTCAGGACCCCCTACCCATGAGGTCTTCCGGATTTTACACCGACACTGGTGCTTTCATTGATAGTTCCGCTGTGCGATCAATAGAGGGACCGATGGCTCATCTGCAGATTAACTGCAGCTCCGGCCACGGGAACGTATACGTTCCCGACCAACCTTTTGTGTTTGGTAGCATGATATTTTGCATCGACTCGGTGGGCCATCTGTCCTCCGTTGAGAACTATGCCCTGGATCAGATCGTGACTTTTGGAGGCTTGGAATACATCGCGGATTCCCGCGGCTAGCTCGTCTTGTCAGGCTTAATGCCCGGTCGGATTGAGGGCATATCAGACTCGGAGGCTCGACTCCGAAACTGATCTCCTTCGAGGATATCTGATCGGGCTCCCGGCACCATCAGAGGAACCAAACACGTCAACCCCGGGCGATCTCGTCTCGGCATCAAGCCGTGACACCGGCCCATCCCCTGTCTCAGGCATTGTATCGGACTTAGAACCGACTCATGTGCCAGATACGGAGTCAACTTCGGAGCCTTACCACGCTGAAGAGATGCCAGGCTATATGCCGGGTGTACTTCGAGTCAGCCCTTCCTACATCCAGGTCATGGACCCCAAGGAATTATCTTAGCTATATGAGATGCTTGACCGTACCCAGAGCCTGTCAATCTCGGATGGTCAGACCTCTGTTTATCACAAGATCAGACTTAAAACCGATGATCAGGAAATTTACGTCCCACACACCACCCACCCTAGTTGCCACGGTCGATGATTTAACTGATGCGCTAGACTATGATGAGGCCAATGACATGGATGAAGATGTCAACGGCCCTACAGAAAACACTTTGCCACTGGTAAACACCGGCAAGTGGACCGCAACATCCACTTATGATGTATACATGGTTCACACTCCCAGAAACCCGTCCAGACAGCGGCGCAGACGCGGACGGGGAACCCAGTGGGAACAACGTCACTGCCGATAAAGGCGGCGCGGCAGCCGACGAGGCTGACGACCCAGGGGAGGATCTGCAAGCCTCCCTAGAGCGACATGCCAGCCCCAAAGGAATCCCCGAGGACATGGACCCTGACGACCTCTTTGAAGGGGCTGATGATAACTACCAACCTGAATCCAAGGAAGACGAGAGCCTCGGCACCGAGGACTATATAGTCCCTGAAGACCCCTTCGAGCAAGAATGCTTTCGGTAGCACCTTGTCGCCACCGCCCGAAGCATGAAACAGAAGCAGTAACAACTGCAGGCCAACGAAGATGCACTTAGTGATATGTGGGTCGAAATGCTCTCGACCGAGCAAGATCTCGAGGAGCGACGCCGTAGTGCACCTAAATCTTATTTGCGCACGCGCCACTGCCTTTAACGCATGGGCAGGCAGATCAACCCGACTGACCCCCTAGAGGGTGCGACAGGCCGGCGCGGGAAAGTTTCCACACCCAACCAGCACCACACCGTCACGGCAAGGACCCTGTTGATTACTTATATCCCCACGACGTTCGACGTCAGATAGAGGCAAACCGAGCGTTGCCTTAGACCATTTACGGATGAAGAAGACGCGAACCTGCAGGTGTCGATGGCTACGAGGCCTGGATGGACAGGAATGACCGAGCTCGAGACCTAGCCTACGAACGGATTTATCCCGATGTCCGGCGCGACACTTCTCGGACCCGAGGCCCCGCTCACCTGATCGGTTTTACAGACAGGGTAATGGAACATCAATTCCCTGACGGGTTTAAACCTATTAACATAGAATCATACGATAACACAAGGGGAGCCAAAGAATATTTGCAAGTATTAGCAGTTGAGTTGTCAATTCAACCCCACCCGGAGAACTAAATATCTGCAGCAGAGTGATTAGTAGCACAATAATATGATAGTTTGATAGTAGTGCTAACAGTAGCAATAGCAACGGTAGCAGTAACAATAGCAGTTTTGTAGTAATTGTAACAACAGTAGCAATAGTACTAACTTAGCAAAGATCAATATGCAAAAGTCGTAGCATGGGATGAGCGATGGATAATTGTGTTGGATAACATTCATCATATAATAGTCACAACCTAGAGCGACACAGAACTAGCTCCAATTCATCAATGTAATGTAGGCATGTATTCCGTATATAGTCATACATGCTTATGATAAGAACTTGCATGACATGTTTTGTCCTAACCTCCCGTGGCAGCTGGGTCCATAAGAAAACTAAGGGATATTAAGTCCTTTTCATAGAGATCCAGAACAAAGCATTAAGACATAGTGAATACATGAACTCCTCAAACTATGGTAGTCACCGGAAAGAATCCCAATTATCGTCACCTTGGGGTATGCAGACCATAACACGAATAGGTGTGTATAACTTGCAAGATAGGATGATGAACTCAAATATATTCATGAAAACATAAAGGGTTCAGATCTGAAATCATGGCACTCAGGCCCTAGTGACAAGCATTAAGCATAGCAAAGTCATAGCAACATCAATCCCAGAACATAATGGATACTAGGGATCAAATTGACTCGATTGCATGATTAACCTCATCCAACCCCATCATCGTCCAGCAAACCTACAAAGGAATTACTCACTTCCGGTGGTGAGCATCATTGAAATTGGTGGTGAAGAAGGGTTGGTGAGGAAGATGGCGATGAATCCCCCTCTCCGGAGCCCCGAATGGACTCCAGATCTTGCCTCCCAATGAAGAACAAGAGGTGGCGCCGGCTCCGTATCGTAAAATGTGATGAAACTTCTTCTCTTATTTTCTATGGAAATATGAATTTATAGACTTGAGATTATGGTCAGAGGAGCCATGTGGGCTCCACGAGGCACCAGGACGTGCCCTGGTGGCTCGTGGGCCACTGGTGGGTCCCCTCCTGTGGATCTTGGCTCCAGTATTTTTTATATAATCCATAAAAAATCTCCAAAAAGTTTGTCCAATTCCGAGAACTTTTATTTCTGCACCAAAACAACACCATAGTAGTTCTGCTGAAAACTACAACGGAGACGTATCAACTCCCCCCAAGCTTAACTCATTGCTTGTCCTCAAGCAATTCAGTTGACAAACTGAAGTGATAAAGAAAAACTTTTACGAACTCTTTTGTTGCTCTCTAGTTGGTCGCTTCTCAATCTATTTGCCAGCCTTCGCCTGTATATAAGCTTAAATAGTACCCATGTTTTCAGCAAAGATCTTAACTCACCATGCAAATGACCACTCTTAGAAATTATATTCACTCATAGTAATGGCATAATGTGTTGGGAAACGTAGTATTTCAAAATTTTTCCTACGATCATGCAAGATCTATCTAGGAGAAGCATAGCAATGAGCGGGGAGAGTGTGTCCACATACCCTCGTAGACCGAAAGCGGAAGCGTTTATTAACGCGGTTGACGTAGTCGAACGTCATCGCGATCCAACCGATCCAAGTACCGAACGCACGGCACCTCCGCGATCAGCACACGTTTAGCTCGATGACATCTCTCGAACTCTTGATCCAGTTGAGGCCGAGGGAGAGTTTCGTCAGCACGACGGCGTGGTGATGGTGATGGGTTCACCGGTGCAGGGCTTCGCCTAAGCACTACGACGATATGACTGAGGTGTGTAACTATGGAAGGGGCACCACACATGGCTAAAAGATCAACTTGTGTGTTCTAGGGTGCCCCCCCTCCCCACGTATATAAAGGAGGGAGGAGGGGAGGGCCGGCCGGCCCCTAGGGCGCGCCCCAAGAGGGGAGTCCTACTAGGACTCCTAGTCCTAGTAGGATTCCACCAAAAGGGAGAGAGGGGGAAGGAAGGAGAGAGAGAGAGAGGGAGAAGGAAAGGGGGGGTGCCGCCCCTTCCCTTGTCCAATTCGGACTGCAAGGGGGGGGGGGTCTGCCCTGGCTGCCCTCCTCTCTCTCCAACAAGGCCCATGGTGGCCCATTAGTTCCCCCGGGGGGTTCCGGTAACCTCTCCGGCACTCCGGTTTTACTCGAAACTAACCGGAACACTTCCCGTGTCTGAATAACATGGTCCAATATATCAATCTTTATGTCTCGACCATTTCAAGACTCCTCGTCATGTCCGTGATCACATCCGGGACTTGGAACAAACTTCGGTACATCAAATCACATAACTCATAATACAAATCGTCATCGGACGTTAAGCGTGAGGACCCTACGGGTCTGAGAATTATGTAGACATGACCGAGACACATCTCCGGTCAATAACCAATAGCGGAACCTGGATGCTCATATTGGCTCCTACATATTCTGCGAAGATCTTTATCGGTCAAACCGCATAACAACATACGTTGTTGCCTTTGTCATCGGTATGTTACTTGCCCGAGATTCGATCGTCGGTATCATCATACCTAGTTCAATCTCGTTACTGGCAAGTCTCTTTACTCGTTCCGTAATGCATCATCCCGCAACTAACTCATTAGTTGCATTGCTTGCAAGGCTTATAGTGATGAGCATTACCGAGAGGGCCCAGAGATACCTCTCCGACATTCGGAGTGACAAATCCTAATCTCGATCTATGCCAACTCAACAAACACCATCGGAGACACCTGTAGAGCATCTTTATAATCACCCAGTTACGTTGTGACATTTGATAGCACACTAAGTGTTCCTCAGGTATTCGGGAGTTGCATAATCTCATAGTCATAGGAACATGTATAAGTCATGAAGAAAGCAATATCAATAAACTAAACGATCATAGTGCTAAGCTAACGGATGGGTCTTGTCCATCACATCATTCTCTAATGATGTGACCCCGCTCATCAAATGACAACACATTTATATGATCAGGAAACATAACCATCTTTGATTAACGAGCTAGTCAAGTAGAGGCATACTAGGGACACTCTGTTTTGTCTATGTATTCACACATGTACTAAGTTTCCGGTTAATACAATTCTAGCATGAATAATAAACATTTATCATGATATAAGGAAATATAAATAACAACTTTATTATTGCCTCTAGGGCATATTTCCTTCTGTCTCCCACTTGCACTAGAGTCAATAATCTAGTTCATATCGCCATGTGATTTAACACCAATAGTTCACATCACCATGTGATTAGTTCACATCGCCATGTGACTAATACCCAAAGGGTTTTACTAGAGTCAGTAATCTAGTTCACATCGCTATGTGATTAACACCCAAAGATTACTAAGGTGTGATCATGTTTTGCTTGTGAGAGAAGCTTAGTCAATGGGTCTGTCACATTCAGAGCCGTATGTATTTTGCAAATTTTCTGTGTCTACAATGCTCTGCATGGAGCTACTCTAGCTAATTGCTCCCACTTTCAATATGTATCCAGATTGAGACTCAGAGTCATCCGGATCGGTGTAAAAGCTTGCATCGGCGTAACTCTTTACGACGAACTCTTTATGTAACGCCCACGATGCGGCTATATCTCCCACGTGTCGAGGCACGACTTAGAGGCATAACCGCATAGTGGTTTTGTCGCAAGAAGGGTCATCTTCACACAATCCCATGTAATGAACAAGAATGGGATAAAGAGTTGGCTTACAATCGCCACTTCACACAATACATAAATATCATTCATACATCATCCAAAATACAAACATATAGACCGACTACGGTCAACATCCAGATGAAAATAAGACAACCCCAAATGCTAGATCCCCGATCGTCCCAACTGGGCTCCACTACTGATCATCAGGAAAAGACACATAATAACGACCACGTTCCTCGTCGAACTCCCACTTGAGATCGACGCCATCGTCTGCACTGGCATCGTCGGCACCTGCAACTGGTGTTGGAAGTATCTGTGAGTCACGGGGACTCAGCAATCTCACACCCGCGAGATCAAGACTATTTAAGTTTAAAGGGGGAATGGTGCAAAGAGGTGGAGCTGCAGCGGCAAAAACATATTTGGTGGCTAACTTGCGCATATGAGAGCGAGAAGAGAAGCAAAGGAACGGACGTCATCTAGCAATGACCAAGAAGAGGTCCTGAACGCCTACTTACGTCATACATAACACAGACCGTGTTCACTTCCCGGACTCCGCCGAGAAGAGACCATCACGGCTACACACGCACTTGGTGTATTTTAATTGGGTCAAGTGACAAGTTATCCACAACCGGACATTCACAAATTCCCATCTGCCTCATAACCGCGGGCACGGCTTTCGAAAGATAATACCCTGCAGGGGTGTTCCAACTTAGCCCATCATAAGCTCTCACGGTCAACGAAGGATAAACCTTCTCCCGGAAAGACCCGATCAGTCTCGGAATCCCGGTTAACAAGACATCTCGACAATGGTAAAACAAGACCAGCAAAGCCTCCCGAATGTGCCGACAAATCCCGATAGGAGCTGCACATATCTCGTTCTCAGGGCACACCGGATTGTCCAAGCTTCCGATAGGCCAGACCAGAGTTGCCCCTGGTGGCCACCGGCGGCTGACAGTTTGGACCAATACTCAGAGGAGCACTGGCCCGGGGGTTTAAAATAAAGATGACCCTCGGGCTCTAGAAAACCCGGGGGAAAAAGGTATAGGTCGCAAATGGTAAAACCAAGGTTGGGCCTTGCTGGAGGAGTTTTATTCAAGGCGAACTGTCAAGGGGGTCCCATAAATCACCCGACCGCGTAAGGAACGCAAACTCAAGGAACATAATCCCGGTATAACAGTAACTAGGGCGGCAAGAGTGGAACAAAACACCAGACATAAGGCCGAGCCTTCCACCCTTAACCAAAATATATAGATGCATTAATTAAATAAGAGATATTGTGATATCCCAACATGTCCATGTTCCGATATGGAACAACTTCAACTTCACCTGCAACTAGCAACGCTATAAGAGGGGCTGAGCAAAAGCGGTAACATAGCCAAACAACGGTTTGCTAGGAAAGGATGGTTAGGGGCTGACATGGCTGAAATAGGAGACATGATATAGCCAGTGATAGGTAGCGAGCATGGCAATAGAGCGAACAACTAGCATAGCAAAGATAGAAGTGATTTCGAGGGGTGGTCATCTTGCCTGCAAGATTCTCAGAGTTGTCGAAAGCTTGATCCTCGTAAGCGTACTCGACAGGTTCCTCGTTCACGAACTCGTCTCCCGGCTCTACCCAAGACAAGAACACAAACAAACGGACCCACAATCAACAACGAGAAATGCACAAGCAACATGATGCAAGACATGTATGATATGCAAGATATGATATGCGATGCGTATGCGTGCTCCGGAAGGAAAATGATGAACATGGCAGTAACTTGGCAAACCAAGCATGCCACTGGAAAGATGAGATGATTTCGGTCGAAATCGATATAAAGATCACCGGAATCGGATGCACGGTTTGCAAATGGCAAGCAAAACAAGAATGACACTAATCTGCGTTAAACAGCAAGATAGCACTTAAAATACCACAAGTAACAATGCTACAGCACCCCAACATAGCAACAAAGCACATGGCAGTAATCTACAGGAGATGCTTGACAAAAGATGAACACTGAGCTACGGCTAGTTCACAACATATCAAGCTCAAACAAGCATGGCAAAAGTGCAAAAGATTACAGGTTCACAGACTTAGTGAAAAACTGGACATGGCAGAAATCAGCATCAGGTAGCAATGTTCGGAGCACGAAATCAATATGCTACAGGAACTTAACATAGCAAAACAAGGCATGGTAGTGTTCTACTAAATGCACATGACAAAAGTCCCTTACTGACCATAAGCCAAAAAGGACCAGAAGATATGATGGCAAGCATGTAAACATAGCAAGTTTCGTTATCAGGTTTCAGACTTAGCAGAAAATAGAGCATGGCAGAAATATAAATATGTAGGCCTCTTTGTGAGCTTGATGCACTCACTACAGAGCAATGCATGACAACCCAAGCATACCTACAGCAAGATGGCATGTTTATGAAGCTATCCATGGCAAGAACAATTGCGTAGCATGTATGGATAAACTACAATAAGCTTGGCAAAAATGCATACCATGTTAAGAATCTGCCAGAAATATTTTATAGCAAAAGTAGAGCAAGATTGAGTCATTCTATTGTACTCTAAAATTGCAAACAATTGCAGGAATGGATCAATTGCAACTATATCTACAAAACATCCTTACTGAACAACTCCAAAATATGCATGGATCTCTCTCTAGCATCAAGTTTACATGGCAACAAAATTACAGCAGACAAAAACTTAGAGAAATCACTAAGTCCCTGAAATCAGAATTATTACGGGGCCTACTTTGCATGCTTGTGCTAGTCACCACAAAGACCACAAAAATACATGGACCATACCACTGGAAAGATGGCATGGCATACTTCAAAACACATGTAGAGTTCATGCTCAAAAGATGCACAGAATAAATGATACAAAAATGACAAATCTCCAAGTTCTGATAAGAACCAGAGATTAACAGCAACTAGCCCTCTTCCAACGAAGATTTGGGCATCAAGATGACCTCTAATGAACATGGTGCAATTGAACAAAATGTAGAGCATCACGAGACGAACAATTTGACATATTAAACGCCCGAATCGGAGCTACATGCACAAAGTTATCGCATCGGGAACAGGAGCATATGCTGAGAAAATTATCAGACTTAGCAAAACGGAGGGGGGGTTTCGGGTCAACCTTTGACCAGATCTGGATCGCGGTCAACGGGAGCTCGAGCTCGCCGGCTCGGGCCGGAGGAGGAGAGGGGGCCGGCGGGCGAGGGGCCGGAGGCCGGTGGCGAGGCGGCGGCACCGGAGGAGGGGGCCGCCGGCGGGGGCGGCGCCGGAGGAGGCGGTGGCCGGCGCGGCGGCGGAGTCGGCGGCGGGCCCGCGGCGCGGCGGCGGAGGCGGCTGGCCGGCCGGCGGGCGGGCGCGGCGGCGCGCTGCGGCGGCGGAGTCGGTGGCGGCCGACGGGAGGCGCGGAGGAGCGGGCCGAGGGGGCCGGCCACGGGCCCGGCGGGCCGGCGCGGTCCGGGCGGCGGCGGAGATGACGTGGCGCGCTCCGGTTGGCCGGGCGCGCGGCGGACGTTGTCCGGCCGGAGCGGACGCGTCCGGCGCGGCGCGGAGGGAGAGGGTTAGGGTTTCGTCTGAGATTTCGTTTTTCGGGATGCCCACTCATTTATAGGTAGAGGGAGCTAGGAGACTCCAAATGAGGTGCGGTTTTCGCCCACACGATCGCGATCGAACGACCTAGAGCATGGAAGAGAGTTTGGTGGGCTTTGGGCTGGTTTTGGAGGGGGTTTTTGTTGGATACTCAAATGGACATTGCGGAGGCCCGGTTAACCGTTGGAGTACCAAACGACCTCCGAATGGAACGAAACTTGACCGGTAGTCTCCGGGTGGTATATTAAGACCACATGACAAGCCTCGGTCCATTCCGAGAAAGTTTGACACACGCACACGAAAGAAAACTAGAGGGGTGCACCGGAGGAGATAGGAGCGCCGGATTGGAAAACGGACAACGGGGAAAATGCTCGGATGCATGAGACGAACACATATGCAAAAGTAATGCGCATGATGACATGATATGAAAATGCATGACATGAAAAAATACAAAACGAAAGACAAAACCCGACAACGGAGGGAAAAACATATCACATAGCCGGAAATGGCAAGAGTCGGAGTTACAAATATGGCAAGTTACATGCGGGGTGTTACACTTTATCACCTCCATAACCGAGAAATATGTCCTTAGTTTTCTAAGGATAATTTTGACCGTTGTCAAGTGATCCACTCCTGGATCAATATCGTACCCCCGTGCCAAACTCATGGCAAGGTACACAATAGGTTTGGTACACAACATAGCATACTTTATAGAACCTATGGCTGAGGCATAGGGAATGACTCTCATTCTCTTTCTATTTTCTGTCGTGGTCGTGTTTTAAGTCTTACTCAACTTTACACCTTGCAATACAGGCAAGAACTCCTTATTTGACTGTTCCATTTTGAACTACTTCAAAAATCTTGTCAAGGTATGTACTCATTGAAAAATCTTATCAAGCGTCTTGATCTATCTCTATAGATCTTGATGCCCAATATGTAAGCATCTTCACCGAGGTCTTTCTTCGAAAAACTCCTTTCAAACACTCCTTTATGCTTTCCAAAAAATTCTACATCATTTCCGATCAACAATATGTCATTCACATATACTTATCAGAAAGGCTGTAGTGGTCCCACTCACTTTGTTGTAAATACAGGCTTCACCGCAAGTCTGTATAAAACTATATGCTTTGATCAACTTATCAAAGCGTATATTCCAACTCTGAGATGCTTGCACTAGTCCATTGATGGATCGCTGGAGCTTGCATATTTTGTTAGCACCTTTAGGATTGACAAAACCTTCTGGTTGTATCATATACAACTCTTCTTTAATAAATCCATTAAGGAATGTAGTTTTGATATCCATTTGTTAGATTTCATAAAATGTGGCAATTGCTAACATGATTCAGACAGACTTTAAGCATCGATACGAGTGAGAAAATCTCATCGTAGTCAACATCTTGAACTTGTCAAAAACCCTTGTCGACAGGTCGAGCTTTGTAGATAGTAACACTACTATCAGCGTCCGTCTTCCTCTTGAAGATCCATTTATTCTCAATGGCTTGCCGATCATCGGGCAAGTCCACAAAGTCCACACTTTGTTCTCATACATGGATTCTATCTCAGATTTCATGGCCTCAAGCCATCTGTCGGAATCTTTGCTCATCATCGCTTCCTCATAGTTCGTAGGTCCATCATGGTCTAGTAACATGACTTCTAGAATAGGATTACCGTACCACTCTGGTGTGGATCGTACTCTGGTTGACCTACGAGGTTCAGTAGTAACTTGATCTGAAGTTTCATGATCATCATCATTAACTTCCTCACTAATTGGTGTAGGCATCACTGGAACTGATTTCAGTGATGAGCTACTTTCCAATTCGAGAGAAGGTACAATTACCTCATCAAGTTCTACTTTGCTCCCACTCACTTCTTTTGAGAGAAACTCCTTCTCTAGAAAGGATCCACTCTTAGCAACAAAGATCTTGCCTTCGGATCTGTGATAGAAGGTGTACCCAACAGTTTCTTTTAGGTATCCTATGAAGTCGCACTTCTCCGATTTGGGTTTGAGCTTATCAGGCTGAAACTTTTTCACATAAGCATCGCAACCCCAAACTTTAAGAAATGATAACTTAGGTTTCTTGCTAAACCACCGTTCATACGGTGTCGTCTCAATGAATTTTTAGACGGTGCCCTATTTAACGTAAATGCAACCGTCTCTAATGCATAACCCCAAAATGATAGTGGTAAACCGGTAAGAGACATCATAGATCGCACAATATCTAATAAAGTACGGTTACGACGTTCGGACACACCATTACGCTGTGGTGTTCTAGGTGGCATAAGTTGCAAAACTATTCCACATTGTTTCAAATGAAGGCCAAACTCGTAACTCAAATATTTGTCTCTGCGATCAGATCGTAGAAATTTTATTTTCTTGTTACGATGATTCTCAACTTCACTCTGAAATTCTTTGAACTTTTCAAATGTTTCATACTTGTGTTTCATTAAGTAGATATACCCATATCTGCACAAATCATCTGTGAAGGTCAGAAAATAACGATACCCGCCACGAGCCTCAACACTCATTGGACCGCATACATCGATATGTATTATTTCCAATAAGTCAGTGGCCCGCTCCATTGTCCCGGAGAACAGAGTCTTAGTCATCTTGCCCATGAGGCATGGTTCGCAAGCATCAAATGATTCATAATCAAGTGATTCAAGAAGTCCATCCGCATGGAGTTTCTTCATGCGCTTTACACCAATATGACCTAAACGGCAGTGGCACTAGTATGTTGCACTATCATTATCAACTCTGCATCTTTTGGCATCAATATCATGAATATGAGTATCACTACTATCGAGATTCAATAAACCATTCACCTTGGGTGTATGACCGCAGAAGGTTTTATTCATGTAAATAGAATAACAATTATTCTTTGACTTAAATGAATAACTGTATCGCAATAAACTGATCCAATCATATTATGCTCAATGCAAACACCAAATAACATTTATTTTAGGTTCAACACTAATCCCAAAGTTAAAGGGAGTGTGCGATGGTGATCTTACGAACCTTTGGAATCATTTCCAACACACATCGTCACCTCGCCCTCAACTAGTCTTTGTTCATTTTGTAACTCCTGCTTCGAGTTACTAATCATAGCAACTGAACCAGTATCAAATACCCATGGGCTACTATGAACACTAGTAAAGTACACATCAATAACATGTATATCATATATACTTTTGTTCACTTTGCCATCCTTCTTATCCACCAAGTATTTGGGGCAGTTCCCCTTCCAGTGACCATTTCCTTTGCAGTAGAAGCACTCAGTTTCAGGCTTGGGTGTAGCTTTGGGCTTCTTCATGGGAGTGACAACTTGCTTGCCATTCCTTTTGAAGTTCCCTTTCTTTCCCTTGCCCTTTTACTTGAAACTAGTGGTCTTATCAACCATCAACATTTGATACTTTTCTTGATTTCTACCTTCGTCGATTTCAGCATCATGAAGAGCTTGGGAATCGTTTTCGTCATCCCTTGCATATTATAGTTCATCATGAAGTTCCAGTAACTTGGTGATAGTGACTAGAGAACTCTGTCAATCACTATATTATCTAGAAGATTAACTCCCACTTGATTCAAGCGATTGTAGTACTCAGACATTCTGAGCACATGCTCACTGGTTGAGCTATTCTCCTCCATCTTGTAGGCAAAGTACTTGTCAGAGGTCTCATACCTCTCGACTCGGGCATGAGTCTGAAATACTAATTTTAGTTCTTGGAACATCTTATATGCTCCGTGGCGTTCAAAACGTTTTTGAAGTCCCGGTTCTAAGCCGTAAAGCATGGCACACTAAACTATCAAGTAGTCATCATACCGATCTTGCCAAACGTTCATAACGTCTGCATCTGCTCCTGCAATAGGTCCGTCACCTAGCGGTGCATCAAGGACATAATTCTTCTGTGCAGCAATGAGGATAATCCTCAGATCACGGACCCAGTCCGCATCATTGCTACTATCATATTTCAACTTATTTTTCTCTAGGAACATATCAAAAATAAAACAGGGGAGCTATACGCGAGCAATTGATCTACAACATAGATATGCAAAAACTATCAGGACTAAGTTCATGAAAAATTAAAGTTCATTTAATCATATTACTTAAGAACTCCCACTTAGATAGACATCCCTCTAGTCATCTAAATGATCACGTGATCCATATCAACTAAACCATGTCCGATCATCACGTGAGATGGAGTAGTTTTCAATGGTGAACATCACTATGTTGATCATATTTACTATATGATTCACGCTCGACCTTTTGGTCTCAGTGTTCCAAGGCCATATCTGCATGTGCTAGGCTCGTCAAGTTTAACCCGAGTATTCTGCGTGTGCAAAACTGGCTTGCACCTGTTGTATGTGAATGTAGAGCTTATCACACCCGATCATCACGTGGTGTCTCGGCACGACGAACTGTAGCAACGGTGCATACTCAGGGAGAACACTTATACCTTGAAATTTAGTGAGGGATCATCTTATAATGCTACCGCCGTACTAAGCAAAATGCGATGCATAAAGGATAAACATCACATGCAATCAAAATAAGTGATATGATATGGCCATCATCATCTTGTGCCTTTGTTCTCCATCTCCAAATCACCGTCATGATCACCATCGTCACCGGCTTGACACCTTGATCTCCATCGTAGCATCGTTGTCGTCTCGCCAACTATTGCTTCTACGACTATTGCTACCGCTTAGTGATAAAGTAAAGCAATTACATGGCGATTGCATTTCATACAATAAAGCGACAACCATAAGGCTCCTGCCAGTTGCCGATAACTTTTACAAAACATGATCATCTCATACAACAATTTATATATCATCACGTCTTAACCATATCACATCACAGCAAGCCCTGCAAAAACAAGTTAGACGTCCTCTACTTTGTTGTTGCAAGTTTTACGTGGTTGCTACGGGCTTCTAGCAAGAATCGTTCTTACCTACGCATCAAAACCACAACGATTTTTCGTCAAGTGTGCTGTTTTAACCTTCAATAAGGACCGGGCGTAGTCAAACTCGATTCAACTAAAGTTGGAGAAACAGACACCCGCTAGCCACCTGTGTGCGAAGCAAGTCGGCAGAACCAGTCTCATGAACGTGGTCATGTAATGTCGGTCCGGGCCGCTTCATCCAACAATACCGCTGAATCAAAGTAAGACGTTGCTGGTAAGCAGTATGACTATTATCGCCCACAACTCATTGTGTTCTACTCGTGGATATAACATCTACGCATAGACCTGGCTCTGATACCACTGTCGGGGAATGTAGTATTTCAAAATTTTTCCTACGATCATGCAAGATCTATCTAGGAGAAGTATAGCAACGAGCGGGGAGAGTGTGTCCACGTACCCTCATAGACCGAAAGCGGAAGCGTTTAGTAGCGGTTGATGTAGTCGAACGTCTTCGCAATCCAACCGATCCAAGTACCGAACGCACAGCACCTCCGCGATCAGCACACGTTCAGCTCGATGACGTCCCTCGAACTCTTGATCCAGTTGAGGCCGAGGGAGAGTTTCGTTAGCACGATGGCGTGGTGACGGTGATGATGAAGTTCACTGGTGCAGGGCTTCGCCTAAGCACTACGACAATATGACCGAGGTGTGTAACTGTGGAGGGGGGCACCACACATGGCTAAAAGATCAACTTGTGTGTTCTAGCTTGCCCCCTCCCCACGTATATAAAGGAGGGAGGAGGGGAGGGCCGGCCGGCCCCTAGGGCGCGCCCCAAGAGGGGAGTCCTACTAGGACTCCTAGTCCTAGTAGGATTCCACCAAAAGGGAGAGAGGGGGAAGAAGGAGAGGGAGAGAGGGAGAAGGAAAGGGGGGCGCCGCCCCCCTTTCCTTGTCCAATTCGGACTGCAAGAAGGGGGGGTCTGCCCTGGCTGCCCTCCTCTCTCTCCAATAAGGCCCATGGTGGCCCATTAGTTCCCCCGGGGGGTTCGGTAACCTCTCCGGCACTCCAGTTTTACCCGAAACTATCCGGAGCACTTCCGGTGTCCGAATAACATGGTCCAATATATAAATCTTTATGTCTCGACCATTTTGAGACTCCTCGTCATGTCCGTGATCACATCCAGGACTCCGAACAAACTTCGGTACATCAAATCACATAAGTCATAATACAAATCGTCATCGAACGTTAAGCGTGCGGACCCTACGGGTTCGTGAACTATGTAGACATGACCGAGACAGATCTCCGGTCAATAACCAATAGCGGAACCTGGATGCTCATATTGGCTCCTACATATTCTACGAAGATCTTTATCGGTCAAACCGCATAACAACATACGTTGTTCCCTTTGTCATCGGTATGTTACTTTCCCGAGATTCGATCGTCGGTATCATCATACCTAGTTCAATCTCATTACCGGCAAGTCTCTTTACTCGTTCCGTAATGCATCATCCCGCAACTAACTCATTAGTCTGTCGGTGTACAAAAGTAGGGGCTCTCCTTTTGACCCCTTTACGTGTGCACGGGCAGTCAGAGCCGCGCGCCGCGGCCGCACATAGCAGGGCAGAGGAGGGAAATCGGAGGGAAACCAAAGCACAAGACAAACAAGGCGACGCCAAGACAAGAAGCATAAAAGAGCGAAGGGGCGAGGTGGACTCCCCCGGCAAGACCCTTGCCGGGGCGGCCTCCGCGGCCCCGGCAAGAGCCTTGCCGGGGCAGCTTGCCCAACGCCAGCAGAGCGAGCCACCCTTGAGCCCAAAGGTTCCAAACGCCGCCAACAACTATATTGGACCCAGGGCACGGGAGGCACCTCTGTGGTGGCATGCAGATCTTTGTCAAGATCATGAATACATGAGATCAGATGAGAACCAGAAGACGACGACACTCGGCGGGATTCTAGCCGAGGAAATCCACAAGAACCCCGGCAAGCGCCTTGCCGGGGACGACCACAGCTCCATGGCAAGACCCTTGCCGGTCCCCCGGCAAGACCCTTGCCGAGGGCATCAGCAGGGCCACAGCCAGGCCCGCACTAGCCAAGACTCCACCGCCGTCCCCAAGCAGCTGCTAGCTCAACCAGCTGGACAGGCACATGCGTGGCGACGGGCGGCCTCTACACCGACCCAGCAAGCACCTGTGTGGTGGCATGCAGATCTTCATGAAGGCTCCAGCACCGCGCCACCTCAGCTGCCTGCCTGCCTACATGGCACCACACGCATCGCTGGCCCAGGCGCGTGTCGAAGCAAGGCGCAGCGGCGACGAACGGGACGAGCCTCGTTCCCGTCCCCGATAAAGCTGATGGACACCTAAGTAGCGCATTTAATGTGCTTTGTCCCGTAATGCCGGGCGATAAGCTCGCGCACTGTAGACCTTTCCACCTCCTGTGTGCCACTGTGGCGACCCCTTTTTCCTATAAAAGGAGGCCCGAGGCGACCAGGAGAAGGATTCGGCTCTTTGGAACTACGCAGCCACCGTAGCTAGTTCGAGAGCTCAAGAACACTTTGAAATACACACCAAAGCTGGACTAGGGTATTACGCAACCTCGCGGCCCGAACCTGGGTTAACGATCTTTGTGCTAGCTCCTAAACCTGCTCTTCCAACAACCCCGCGCCCGCCAACCGTAGAAGGGATTCCAGTGATCCCATAGGTATCGTTTTCGCCGACATCTTTGGCGCGCCAGGTAGGGGAGATGGCGCCGTCCGTTGTGAGAATCTGGTCTAGCAGTTAGCCTAGCAGTTCTTCATCGCCATGGCTCCCAAGATGAAGACGATCATGACAATCGGCTCATCGGGAGCCGAACGGCCCATGCCAGTGCGGGCGAGCAGCGGGCCGGTCACGGACAGAACCCGAGCCGCGGCCCGCGAGCACCAGCATCGCTCTAGCAGTCAGAGCCTGGCGAGCGGCGTCGTTCGTGTGCCAGACGATGGGCCGCACATCGCCAAATGCAAAGACAGGGCTGGGCCCCTCGCAGGCGGCGCGGGCCCTCCAAGGGTGTCGCTGTGCCACCTACGGGCAGCGCAGCAACCTCCAAGACGCCTACGCCGGCGCCCACAGCGTGCTCTTCCCAGGATGTGCGCGATGAGGAGCACCACCACGCTGGAGACCTCGGACGCCGCTGTGGGAAGAGTTCTGTGCATCATCTGTGGGATGAAGGAGGCCAGCATGCCCGCCGAAGTGCTGGCGAAAATGGCACGCAGCCGCTGGGCCGTGTTAGAGCTCCTTCTAACGTGGTTAGAATTCGAAGCGCGCCACGGTCCACGCAGCTCTCGTCGCCACCCACGCCAGCAGAATCTTTGGCGCGCGCGCAACTACTCCTCGACTTCCCTCCTGATGCGAAAAAGCTCGATGAGTGGAGGGCCACCATCCGGAGCCTTGTCGGTGTCGCCAACCAAGACGAGCCATGGCCAGCGGGGCCCTCAGGCTGGCGCTCCGTCGAACCACCGCATGCCAGCGGTGGAGGGGCCGAAGGTGCTGCGGCCATGGTGCACTCTCCTCCTCCACGCCAGCCACCGCGGGTGTCGTTCCGTCGTGATGACGCTTGTGATAACATTTCCATAGCGTCGTCCGACCCACGGACCCACCGCGACCAGCACCAAGTTCTTCGAGAGTGAGCCCATGAAGACGCTTGAACCACCATCGAGCGCCGGCGCGATACACGCCACCAGTCAGATAAGCGGGCGGGACCCGCTATGGACCACCCAGCACCGGGAGGCTCCGGCAGCCGACCTTACGAGGTGGGTTGCCCAACCTTTACTCATGAGCTGCGGCAGTTCCAGTGGCCGTCCCACCGCACGTTCAAGCCTGATGTCGGCGAGAAGTACAACGACAAGACCCATCCGCCAGAGTTCCTCAACATCTACACCATCGCGATGCAAACCGCTGGAGCTCGTGACGACAAGGTGCTTGCCAATTACTTCCCGTTGGCCCTGAAACCCAATGTCATGTCTTGGTTGATGCACTTGTCGGCGGATTCCATTTCTTCTTGGACAGACCTGTGTCATGAGTTCGTTGGTGCCTTCACTGGAGGCCACCAAGCTCATGGCCAGGCGAGTGATTTGCATATCATTCCCCAGAAGGAAGGTGAGAACCTACGCAAATACATACAGAGGTTCAGCCGGGTGCAATACAACATCCCAGATGTTCATCCTGCCGTCGTGATCAGCGCGTTCCATCAGAATGTGCGCAACCGCACGATGCGTGAAGAGCTGGTGATGAACAAGGTCAAGGATGTGGCCGAACTCTATGTTCTGGCCGATAGATGCGCTCGGGATGAAGAGGGGAGGAAGTACCCCGGCGAGGACGCCGGCGTGGAAACCGACTCTACCGACGAAGACACCACCGCCCCGACGAAGAAGGGTCGGCGTCGCAACAGGAAACACAAGGGCAAGGTCGTGCTTGCCGTTGAGGGATCCGACGACACCGGCGCTGCCAAGAAGGCCAAGGTAGACGACCCCGGCAAGGAGATTGCCAGGTGCGCCGCTTGTCGGGCCTTGGCGGCTGCTGAAAAGCCAGGAGGCTCCGACAAGCAATACTGCAAGATCCACCGCACCAAGGGCCACGACCTCCAGAACTGCCGACAAGTCGAGCTACTTGCTGAGAAGCAAAAGGCCGAGTATGAGAAGCGGGACAAGGAGAAGGGTCAGGATGGTGCCGAAGGAACCGGCAAGAAGCGTGGCGGCCAAGGAGGCCGCTGCAGCAAGGACAACCAACAAGAGAGGCCCGCTCGGGGCCGCGACAAGAAGCAGGAAGACGATGATCATGACGAGGACGACGAGTCCGGCGAGCAAGAGTTTCAGAAGGCTACAGAGGCCATGTGCGTCGATGGTGGCGCCTCGCTACACACTTCTCACCGCCAGCTCAAGTAGTTGGCGCGTGAGATCACAGCAGCGGAGCCATCGTTCGACGCTCAGAAGCCGCTGAAGTGGTCCAACACGCCCATCATATTTGACGCCAAGGATCACCCTGATCGCACAAATGCGGTCGGGTGTTTGCCGTTGTTGGTTTCACCAACGATACGCAACCTCAAGGTGAACAAGATGCTGGTTGACGGCGGGGCCGGTCTGAACTTGATCTGACCCGTTGTGACCAAAAGGCTGCAAATTCCTGATGGAGACCTCGAGGAGATGGGCACATTTCAAGGGGTCAACCCGGGAAGGAGCCAGCCGAAGGGGAAGGTCACGTTGCCTGTGACGTTTGGAGGCGAGTTGAACTACAGGACGGAGAGGATTTTCTTCGATGTAGCCGAGATCCCTTTGCCCTACAATGGGATCCTCGGCACTAGCCAAGTTTATGGTGGCATCGCGTTACGCCTACAACACGCTGAAGATGCCTGGGCCGATGACCATCATCACCGTTCCCTGCGACAATAAGGATGCGTTGATCTGCGCCGACCTACTCTACCGGGAAGCAGTTGCAGCAGCTGCCGCCAAGGCACTTGCTCCTGCCGCTGAAGCCCCGAGAGGGAAGAAGAAGACCGGCAAGACCTCTCGCACCCACTCCGGCAAGTGCACCTCTTTGGAGTGTTGTGCAACCATCGAGGACATGCCAGAGAGCTCCATCGGCAAGAGCAAGAAATCCAGAGCTGCGCCACCAGAGACCAAGAAGGTGTCCATCAAGGAGGATGGCACAGGAGGGGCTTTCACTATAAGCTCCACCCTCGACAGCAAATAGGAAAGCGCGCTTGTCACTTTCCTACGGGCGAATGTCGATGTGTTTGCATGGCAAGCATCTGACATCCCCGGCGTTCCCAGGGAAGTGATTGAGCACCACCTTGCTGTCTGCCCCCATGCGCGACCCGTCAAGCAGAAGGTTAGGAAGCAAGCTTTGGAACGACAAGAGTTCATCATAGAGGAGATCAGGAAGTTGGAAGTAGCAGGCTTGGTGAGGGGAGTGCTCCATCCGATGTGGTTGGCCAATCCGGTGGTGGTGCGCAAGGCAAACGGGAAATGGAGGCTGTGTATTGGCTACACAGATATTAATAAGGCTTGTCCTAAGGACCCCTTCCTGTTGCCGCGCATGGACCAGATTGTTGACTCCATGGCCGGGTGTGATCTGTTATCATTCCTTGACGCCTACTCGGGCTACCACCAGATCTTCATGACAAGAGAAGACGAAGAGAAGACAACATTCATCACCCCATGTGGTACATATTACTTTTTACGGATGCCTTTCGGGTTGAAGAGTGCTGGCTCGATGTTCGCGAGGGCGGTCCTAATTGGTTTTGAGCCCCAGCTACATAGAAATATGGAAGCTTACATGGATGACATAGTGGTCAAAACCAAGGACAAGGCAACTCTTGTACAAGACTTAGAAGAGACGTTTACCAACCTGCGCAAGATCAACCTCAAGCTGAACCCTGAGAAGTGTGTCTTCGGCATTCCGTCCGGCAAACTTCTCGGGTTCTTTGTGTCGCAGCGTGGGATCGAGGCAAACCCAGACAAGATCAAGGCTATCGAGCAGATTGAGGCGCCCAAGCGGATCAAGGATGTGCATCGGCTCACTGGCTGCGTTGCCGCCATGAGCCGGTTCATCTCCAAGTCTGCCGAGCGCGCCCTTCCCTTTTTTCAAGATTTTGAAAAAGGCAGGCCCAATGGAGTGGACCCGGAGGCCGAAGCAGCACTGTAGGATCTGAAGAAATACCTCTCTTCTACACCAGTATTGGTGGCACCTAAACCGCAAGAGCCGCTGCTGCTATATATGGCAGCGACGAATCAAGTGGTCAGCGCCGCGCTGGTGGCACAGAGGGAGGTCGATGAAGAGGCAGTGGCAACGGCAGGACCGGCAGATGGCAAGTCAGAGATTCCTTCGGCAGGGCCTGGTGCCGGCAAGGCAAGGCCCCCGGCAGATTCTGACGCCATCGGGACAAGGCCCGCGCAGCCAAGTGAAGTGGTGTAGAAGAAGAAGTTGATGCAGCACCCGGTTTACTTTGTCAGCTCCCTCTTGTAGGGGGCTAGGTCAAGGTACTCCGGTGTGTAGAAATTGCTCTTCGGCCTCCTTATGGCCTCGAGGAAGCTGCGTCATTACTTCCAAGCCCACGAGATCACTTTCGTCACCCGCCTCCCATTGCAACGGATACTGCACAACCCAGACGCAACCGGAAGGATTGTGGAGTGGGCCTTGGAGTTATCAAGCTTTGGTTTGAAGTTTGAAAGTACTTCGACAATCCAGAGCAGAGTCTTGGCGGAGTTCATTGCAGAATGGACCTCAACGCCTGACGAGGAGATCCAGGAGACCACTCTTCCCGGCAAGGAAACAGCTCACGACTGGATTATGTACTTTGACGGGGCTTTCTCGCTGCAAGGCGCCGGTGCTGGTGTGCTGCTCGTCGCACCCACCGGAGAGCACCTCAAGTATGTAATCCAGATGCACTTTCCCAGGGAGATGTCCACCAACAACACTGCTGAGTACGAGGGGTTGCTTGTCGATCTCAGGATCGCGGCAGACCTCGGGGTTAAGAAGCTCATCATCAGGGGTGATTCGCAGCTTGTCGTCAGACAAGTCAACAAAGATTATCAGAGCCCGTTGATGGAGGCCTATGTAGATGAGGTGAGGAAGCTGGAGGAGCGCTTTGGCGGTATACAAGCGGAGCACGTTCCCCGAGCGGAGAACGACATCGCCGATTACCTGTCAAAGCGCGCTGCATTCAAGCTACCTGTGGAACCAGGTACTTTTTTGCTTTGGTTAACTCAACCATCTGTCGAACCATCAACGGAGTAGAACAAACGAAGGAAATCAGGCCCCGACAAGTACTTTCCCGCTGAGCCCCCAGGGGCCGCCGGCAAGGGTGTTGCCGTGGATCCTGAGCCTGCCGAGGAGCGACTGACACCGGCAGGCCGTCAGGCCCTGGCCATAGAGACGGCCGCTCCCATGGCAGAAGAAATGCCTTTGGTCCTTGCCGTCGAGCCCCAGGCTCCGGCATGGGCACATCATACCATCCGATTCCTCCAAACAGGGGAACTTCCTGAGGAGAAGGAAGAAGCGGAGAAAGTAGCCCGTCGGTCTGCTATGTATCAGTTCATCGACGATGCCTGTACAGGAAGACACCGAACGGTGTGAAATTGAAGTGCATTCCCCGGGAGGAAGGACTGGAGCTGTTGGCGGAGATACACAGAGGCATATGTGGCTCCCACATAGGGTCGAGGGCCCTTGCCGGCAAGGCGTTCCGGCAGGGTTTCTTCTGGCCCACTGCCCTCCAGGATGCAACAACACTAGTAACCAAGTGTGAAGCGTGTCAGTTCCATTCGAAGAAGCTTCATCAACCAGCTCAAGCCCTTCAAACAATTCTTCTTTCCTGGCCATTCTCGGTCTGGGGCTCGACATCCTGGGCCCTTTCCCCCCAACTGTCGGGGGCTTTGAGTACTTGTACGTTGCGATTGAAAAGTTCACAAAGTGGCCGCAGGTGGAAGCAGTGAGGAAGGTGACAACACAGTCAGCCATCAAGTTCTTCAAGGGGCTAGTGTGCCGTTTTGGTGTGCCAAACAGAGTCATCACCGACAACGGCACGCAGTTCACAAGCCACACCTTCATGCAATACATCCAAGACCTCGGTAGCAAGGTCTGTTTCGCTTCCGTGGCACACCCATGGAGCAACGACCAGGCAGAGAGGGGAAGTGCTAAAGTATTGCGAGTCCTGAGGACAAAGACTTTTGACAGGTTGCACAAGAGCGGAAGGCCCTAGATTGATGAGTTGCCGGCGGTTCTTTGGTCGATCAGGATGACGCCAAATCGAGCCACCGGCCAGACACCCTTTGCCCTGGTATACGGGGCAGAAGTAGTTCTTCCCACGGGACTCATATACGGGTCACCTTGAGTGCTCGCTCACGATGAGCTTTAGCAAGAGCAATTGCGGCAAGATGACGCAACGCTCCTTGAGGAAGATCGTCTTTGGGCGGCTGTGAGAGCAGCATGCTACCAGCAAGCCTTGTGCTGCTACCATAGCCGCAAGGTTCATGCCCGAAGCTTTGAGGAAGGCGACCTTGTTATTCGGCGCGTTTAATCGACCAAGAATTCCAACAAGTTGACGCCGAAGTGGGAAGGCCCTTATCGGGTAATACGAGTCACCAGGCCCGGCGCAGTCCGCCTGGAGATCGAAGATGCTGTCGCAGTGAGCAACTCCTGGAACATCGAACATCTTCGCAAGTTTTACCCATAAGGCGCGGTTGCCGGGCCTCCCGGCAAGCCACCTTTTGTACAAGCTTTGCCGGCAAGGCATGTAACCCTCTGTACAAAGCCAGGCGCAGACCCTGAGCATAAATAAATGAAGCGATGGCGCCCTAAGTTATAACATGCATGCTAGGTTAAGTCTCTCCCTCGGTTAGGGTTGATAGTGCTTAGCGGCGACTAACCCCTAGCCTAGAGGTCGAGTGTGCATCTTTCTGTCTTCTTTGGTTCAGAGGGCACGTGGACACTCCTGCTGAGCCACTTGGAAGAAAGAGAATGAACCGGCGCTCCGACCCTGGCAAGCCAAGACTGCCGGGGGCTGAAGACACAAGGATCCAACCACGGCAAGCCAAGGTTGCCGGGGGCTGCAGATTCAGATAAGTCTTTCATCCCCTGTTATGCATTTCCGTATGGAACTGGGACATGTGAAACCTCGTTTATATTCTTAAACCTCCGTGCTCCCCTTTTCCTGTACCCAAGAGTTATCCCCTCGTCGGAACTTGGTCGTAGTTGCGGTGGCAAGAAAATAAACGAGGGGCCTAACTCTACTTCGCCCCTGCCTCCGCCAAGAGCGTGAGAATGGTCAGCTAAAGTAAGGGGGGCGGCAAGACCTGTTGCCGGGTGTCGATGTTTATCTTAAAAATAACGAGGATTCACTCCTTGGCATGGGCCTCGCTCATGCACAAAGAACCCGGCAAGCACCCTTTTTCATTAAAAACGTCCCATACAGGTACAGTTCGTACGGAATAGAAAACATGAGCAAGGGGATTACAAGTTTTAAATCTAACAAGTGCCCGCAGGCTTACAAACTAAAAAAAGATAAGATGCCCGTAATCCCTTTCTTGTCCCTCTCCTCAGGAGATGGAACAAGGTAGCAGGAGGGCGAAAGGAGCGCCTAGGCGAGGTGCAAGAAGCAGAAGGCACCAAGAGAGCATCCCGGTGTCGGGAGAGGAGCTGGAAGATGAGGCAGCGGCCCGACAATATGCGACGAAGGCGTCGGTGCCCGCGTACTCCGATTTGATGGCCGCCGCCCGCCTTCTTCACCTTCTCCGGCCCTCCTACGCCAGCCGCCCAAGGAGGCGATGGGGAACGCGCTGATGGAGAGCTTGACGAGGAAGGCCCTCGGCAGGGCGCGTGGCCGAGGGAGGGGCGACGCGGTCAGTCGGAGTCGGCGTCCCGCCGCTCGACGCCCTCGTCGTCGCTGTCGCTGTCCTCTTCGTCACTCCCGCTTGAGGAGGAATCTTCATCGTCGGAGGAGCTCTCCACACAGCACTTTAGGCGAGTTCCAAGATCTCGGAAGACCTTGACGGAGAGCAGGTCGTCCTCCATTAACTTGAAGTAGAGGACGAGCCCCACCGTCAGGCTGTGGATGTGAGCGAACGTCTTCCATCCGCGACGGAGGTACATGACATGAGGAGCGGGGAAGTCGACGTCGACCTGCGTGCCGCCATTCCCGCAGCCCCTCAAGTGCAACCTGAGGGTCTGGGGTGGATCGAGCTCCATCTCCCGAGCAAATGGGGTAGGGAGACGGAGGCGGCAAAGCGGTGGCCGGCGCAGCCCGATGAAGAACTCGCGGGGCCGGTCCCCGATGTGGCCCTCCATCTGGGGAGGCATCGCTGGCGGGGGCGAGGCCGGAGCGCCGCCCCGTCCCCCTCTTCCCCGAGCGCCACGGCGACCTCGGCCTCGCCCCTCCCCCTTCCTCTCGTGGCTGGCTCCGCCGCCACGAGCTCTTGGGAAGGAGGGACACGCTGTCGAGCAGCAACCCTCGCCGCCACCGTTGAAGGGCCGGTGCCTCCTCTCGCCATGGCAGATGGAAGAAAGGAGCCGAAGTGAATGGAGATGGATGATGGAAGGATGTGGGATGCCATCCCCCTCCCCCTTCTTATAAAGGGGAGGGGTCGGGGCTCGGCCGCCCCACTCGGCCAATCCGGCCATCGGGGGCACAGGGAATCAAGACCAACCCGCTGCCCCAATCAGCGACGGCCCGGTTTCCCGCCTCCACCGCCTGCCACCTGCATGGGGGACACGTGGCGGGAAAGCAGAATCGAGGGGACGGGTGAGGCGACCGTTCCCCCACCTCGTGATCGTGGGGCGCGGACGCCTTGAAGACCACGACCCGAGTCCGCCCAAGTAAATGAGCCACGCCTCTGCGCCTTCCTCTTTTTATGGGGAAGGCGCGAGCCGCCTCTTTACCATGATGTGACGCATGCGTGCGAGAACCGCCCCACGCATGACCCCCACGTCACA
Source organism: Triticum aestivum (assembly GCF_018294505.1). Taxonomy (NCBI): domain Eukaryota; kingdom Viridiplantae; phylum Streptophyta; class Magnoliopsida; order Poales; family Poaceae; genus Triticum; species Triticum aestivum. The sequence continues at coordinate 288,191,841 of NC_057805.1, forward strand.
CACGACCCTCCACGTCACGCGTTCAACACGGGCCATGGGGAAGCGCAGCGGATGAAAAGTTACTGCGGTAAAATCCGCCCCACCTGCCCGCGCACCGTTCTGGGCCTAGCCCAACAACGCGTCACACTTATGTGTGGCCCAGACCCCGGGGCTCCTGTCGGTGTACAAAAGTAGGGGCTCTCCTGTTGACCCCTTTACTTGTGCACGGGCAGTCAGAGCCGAGCGCCGCGGCCACACATAGTAGGGCAGAGGAGGGAAACCGGAGGGAAACCGAAGCACAAGACAAACAAGGCGACGCCAAGACGAGAAGCATAAAAGAGCAAAGGGGCGAGGTGGACTCCCCCGGCAAGACCCTTGCCGGGGCGGCCTCCGCGGCCCCGACAAGAGCCTTGCCGGGGCAGCTTGCCCAAAGTCAGCAGAGCGAGCCACCCTTGAGCCCAAAGGTTCCAAACGCCGCCAACAACTATATTGGACCCAGGGCACGGGAGGCACCTCTGTGGTGGCATGCAGATCTTTGTCAAGATCATGAATACATGAGATCAGATGAGAACCAGAAGACGACGACCCTCGGCGGGATTCTAGCCGAGGAAATCCACAAGACCCCCGGCAAGCGCCTTGCCAGGGACGACCGCAGCGCCACGGCAAGACCCTTGCCGGCCCCCCGGCAAGACCCTTGCCGAGGGCATCAGCAGGGCCACAGCTAGGCCTGCACCAGCCAAGACTCCACCACCGTCCCCAAGCTGCTGCTAGCTCAACCAGCTGGGCAGACACCTGCGTGGCGACGGGCGGCCTCTACACCGACCCAGCAAGCACCTGCGTGGTGGCATGCAGATCTTCGTGACGGCTCCAGCACCGCGCCACCTCAGCTGCCTGCCTGCCTACATGGCACCACACGCATCGCTGGCCCGGGCGCGTGTCGAAGCAAGGCGGAGCGGCGACGGACGGGACGGGCCTCGTTCCCGTCCCCGATAAAGCTGATGGACACCTAAGTAGCGCATTTAATGCGCTTTGTCCCGTAATGCCGGGCGATAAGCTCGCGCACTGTAGACCTTTCCACCTCCTGTGTGCCACTGTGGCGACTCCTTTTTCCTATAAAAGGAGGCCCGAGGCGACCAGGAGAAGGATTCGGCTCTTTGGAACTACGCAGCCACTGTAGCTAGTTCAAGAGCTCAAGAACACTCTGAAATACACACCAAAGGAGGACTAGGGTATTACGCATCCTCGCGGCCCGAACCTGGGTAAACGATCTTTGTGCTAGCTCCTAAACCTGCTCTTCCAACAACCCCGCGCCCGCCAATCGTAGAAGGGATTCCAGTGATCCCATAGGTGTCGTTTTCCCCGACATAGTCGCATTGCTTGCAAGGCTTATAGTGATGAGCATTACCGAGAGGGCCCAGAGATACCTCTCCGACATTCGGAGTGACAAATCCTAATCTCGATCTATGCCAACTCAACAAACACCATCGGAGACACCTGTAGAGCATCTTTATAATCACCCAGTTATGTTGTGACGTTTGATAGCACACTAAGTGTTCCTCCGGTATTCGGGAGTTGCATAATCTCATAGTCATAGGAACATGTATAAGTCATGAAGAAAGAAATAGCAATAAACTAAATGATCATAGTGCTAAGCTAACGGATGGGTCTTGTCCATCACATCATTCTCTAATGATGTGATCCCGTTCATTGAATGACAACACATGTCTATGGTCAGGAAACATAACCATCTTTGATTAACGAGCTAGTCAAGTAGAGGCATACTAGGGACACTCTGTTTTGTCTATGTATTCACACATGTACCAAGTTTCCGGTTAATACAATTCTAGCATGAATAATAAACACTTATCATGATATAAGGAAATATAAATAACAACTTTATTATTGCCTCTAGGGCTTATTTCCTTCATAATGAACAAACGAGCAATAATAACATATCTCAGATGCCAACACTTTGTCAAAACAATCATGATATAATATGACAACATGGTATCTCGCTAGCCCTTTTTGGGAGTGCAAAACATAAATGCAGAGCACCTCTAAAGTTCAAGCAACGACTAAACATTGTAATTCATGGTAGAAGAGATCCAGTCATGATGCACACAATATTAACTATACACATTGCATAAGAATGACAATAGTGCTCTCAGGACTGGTGCTTGATTGAGATGGTGATGACTCAACAATAGAAGTAAAATAACATAAAAGTAAAGTAAACGGATAGACCCTTCGCAGAGGGAAGCAGGGATTTGCAGAGGTGCCTGAGCTCAAAGCTTAAATCAGGGATAAATGTAATTTTGAGAGGCATGCCTTTCCTGTCAACGTCACGACCGAGAGTTTTCAATATCTTCCATGCTAAACATATTAGCGGTGATTCCCAAGCGGAAAGGTAAATTTTACTCCCCTCAGCCAACAAACGCAAGCCATGGCTAGCCGAATCCTCGGGTGCCCTCCATACCAACAACTTTCCGGGGGAGTTTGTTTCATTATTTTGCGATTTGATCATGGGACTGGGGATCCCGAATACCAGCCCCTCTCATGTAAGGACAAGTGAATAAACACTTATCATGAGAATAACCCGCCTAGCATGGAAGATACTAACCGCCCCCTGTCGCTCCATGAGAGGTACGGGCACACAAAACAAACACTTACTTGAATATTTAGAGGTGGCACATGCAAATATACTTGGAACAAGAGAGTAATACCGCATATAGGTAGATATAGTGGTCTCATCTGGAATAACTTTGGTTTAGGGATTTGGATGCACAACCAGTATTCCCGCTTAGTACAGGTGAAGGCTAGCAAATAGATTGAGAAGCGACCAACTAGAGAGCAACAATGGTCATAATCATGCATTGTGAATAATTAACATTGAATACTAGCATGAGTAGGATATAAACACGATGAACATAAATATCGTGGAGGCTATGTTGGTTTTGAATCAACTACATGCGTAAACATGCACCAAGTCAAGCCACTTGAAACATTCAGAGGAGGATACCATATTATCATACTACATCATAACCATTTTAATGCATGTTGACACCCAATATAAATCATTATCCACTCCTAGCTACTTAAGCATGGCATGAGCAACTATAATCTCTAATTTTCATCATAAACATGTTTACTCATAATATGCCGAATCATGGATACCGAGTTAAACATATTTACAAAAACAAAAACAAGTAGAGTTCATACCCGCTATTCCTTGCCACAATCACTTCATCAAATTATTTCACTTGCACAACCGAATGATATGAAAATAATAATAGTGCAAGAGTGCCGTGGACTAAGCTGGAATCTGCAACATTTTATTCAAAGGAGAAGACAAGGTAATATGGGATCTTTGTTTTATCAACAATAATGCATATGAAAGCCACTCAAAATTTTCATCGTGGTCTTCTCCTTATGACGACTCAACAAAAGAAAAGAATTTCAGAGAAATACACTGAAATATTTTTGGTTTAGTTTTTTTATTGAAGAAAGCAAATTAAAGAAGGAAAAACAGAAACGAGAAAAAACTATATACACGGGAAAAATCCGAACAAGAAAAAGAAGAAACGAGAAATCTTTTTGGGTTTTCTTTTAATACTATAGCTAATTTAAACTAGAAAGAAAACCCGAAAAGAAGCGAGAAATGTTTTTGGATTTTCTCAAAGTTTTTCGAAAACACAAGACGAAAGCGAGAAATAAAAACTAACATGGATTATACAATGAAAGAGGATGAACACTGACAACGGGAATGAAATGTCGGTGAGGAAACGTACTCCCCCAAGCTTAGGTTTTTGCCTAGATTGGTAATCACCATCCGTAGTAGCCTTCTAGTCGAATATGGAAGTGCTGAGGCAGCGACACTTGAGCATTCCAACCCCGAGCCTCATTTTGTGTCGCAACCAACGCATTCCGGTACGCAGTGATGCCCGGTGGCATAATGGTGTATTTTTCCTAGCATGAGAGTCAAACAAAGCAGGTGCAGGCAACAGAGTATATCACGAGTATCCTCACTAAAACACAAGTTATGACAAATGCGGTGAGGAGGCTTAGGGGCATCAATGAAATGGTGATCTTGCATAGACTGGTGATCTAGGTAAATCCTAGGCAACATATAATCATGAGGGCGTATATTTACATGGAAACATCTCGCTGAGCGAGTAGCATAAATACCACCATGGATTTTACCCTTAGTCCTTTTAGTGTGAAGGCGGTGTGCAATGATAGCTGCAAGGCTATAAGTGTTGTCACTGAAAAGCGCTCGGCGTAAAATGGCGAGGACAGGAGCACATAGCGCGCTACCTTGCTCTAGCTGTCAACCATTTCCCTATAAATAAAGCAAAGTAATGAACAACAAGAAATTGCAAACTAGTAGCTCGGGCTTTCGACACTTCCCTTTCATCTCCACAGTTGAAGTGCGGAGGAAACCATCAAACTCTTCCGGTCTAGGCTCTCTTTTTTCCCATCAGAGGGAATCAAACATATCCAAAAAATTCAGCAAGTGGTATCTGTTCAACATATAAATCAAAATGCACCATGGGGGGTTCGAGCCTATTCAAGAAATGGAAATTTTGCACAAAGGAATTTGTAAGGATGTGGTTCTGGTCACACTCATCAGTGAGGAAGTTGGTCAATCCGGCATTTGCAACACATTGTGTAGACTCTTGGTAGAATCCGGCTTCATTCATGAAGGCATTGTGCGGCCATTCGCATGGCCGGACCTCCGTTCTACCCGAAATGTTGAGGTCACTGTCCAAGGAATCCCCAGTGACTCCCTTGGCATTTCGTTTTGAGGAGCTTCTTCCAAAGAAGTTCATTTTTCCTAAAAAATTTATGAAATTTTTGGGCCACAATATGATGTCAATAAAACTTCACATGATTGATAGCAACTACTCATATGAATGTCTAGAGGCTATATCAAGCACTGAAACTACTCGGAACTCAAAGAATTCAACATGCAAGCTCATTTTCAGTAGCACCAAGAGCAGCTAATTATGCAAAAATATAATCCACTAAAGCAAAAACTAATTGGAGCAATGGAGGAGTCACATACCAAGGAGCAATCCCCAAAACAGTTTTTACAGCAAAGAGATCGAAAATCTCAAGTTTGGGAGCAACAACACAAGAGAGAGAGTTACCAGGAATTTTTTCTAGAGGTAAGAGACGAAGTGGGCTAAAGGGATAAGCGAGGGGGGTCCCTGTGGGGTCCACAAGCTATCTGGGTGCGCCCAGGGGGTGGCCGCGCCCAGGTGCCCTGTGAGCACGAGGTGCATCCCCCAGGGTTGTGTTCACTGCCAAAAATTCTGAAATATTCCAGAAAAAATTCATGTTAAAATTTCACATCATTGTGAGCACTTTTATTTTTTGGCCATTTTTATTGTACAGATAATTCAGACAACATGATAATCATGGAATTTTATTGTATTTAACTAAACATAACAGAGAACAAAAAGTAGGTACATAAAGTTGTGCTTACTAAATTTATCGACCACATGCCCCTAAAAAAGAATCCATTAATAAGGCTGATCAAGTCTTATTAACAAACTATTTCCGAGTAACATGAAACCAAAGAATCTCAGTATAACACTAAGTTACCTCCACAGGGATATGCATCTCCCCAATAATGAGTGTTTCATATTTCTTTTTGATAGTAGGAAGAGGGAGTTGAAAACTTCGAATAGTAATTGTTGAAGCCTTTTCAATAACATTAATACCATTTATTTGAAATTGTTTCTTCGGAAAGTGCACTGTATGCTCATAACCATTGATATGAAAAGTTACCTTGCTTTTGTTGCAATCAATAACAACCTATGCAGTACTCAAAAAGGGTCTACGAAGGATAATCGGCATGTTGTTGTCCTCAGGCATATCAAGTATAACAAAGTCTGCCAAGATAGTAACATTTGCATATACAACGGGCACATCCTCACAAACTTGTTCACGAAGTAGGTGATCTCCTTGCCCTTACAAACTTCTTGGTTCAACTCCATGTCATTCGGAGGCTCCCAAGCGACACCTAACCAATATAGGAGACACCACTCCCCAAAAGGTAATAGATGGTTGATGATGAACTCCTTGCTCTTGTGCTTCAAATGATAGTCTCCCCAACACTCATCTCTCTCTCTCATAGATTTGGCTATGGTGGAAGAAGGATTTAAGTGGAAAGCAACTTGGAGAAGGCTAGAAATCAAGGTTCAAATGATAGGAATGGAATCTCTTGATCTCAACACATGAGTAGGCTGTTCTCTCTCAGAAAATGAGTAGTGGAAGTGTAGGCATGTTCTGATGGCTCTCTCACTTGGTAAGAGGGGGTGGAGGGGTATAAATAGCCTCCACACAAAATCCAACCGTTACACACTTTTGACCCAACTTGGTGGCACCGATCAGAAATCTCGGTAGCACCGACCTGTGTAAAAGATGTGAACGTTAAGAATCTTGGTGGGACCGACTGGAAAAACCTGGACGAACCGATGTGGGCAAGCCTCATTTCGGTGGCACCGATTGCATTAACTTGGTAGGACCAAAGTGAAGCAATAAGGAAACAAAAAGGTTGGCACACCGTCTCGATGGGTCCGATTGCAATCTCGGTGGGACCAAAATAATTGCAACAAGGTTACAAAGGGTTTGCCAATCATCTCGGTGGGACCGATTGCAAAACTCGATGAGACCGAAATATTTGCAACTGGTTAGAGAAGGTTGGGCAGGCAAAACCGGTGGGACCGAGAACCATATTGGTGACTCTGATTTATTAGGGTTTGGTAGTGGCTTTATCCAGATGAACTCGGTGGCTCCGGATATGGAAATTTTGGTGGGGCCGAGTTGGAATTTAGGATTTTGACATGTTTGAATGGATCATAATCACTAAGCACTTGAGCAAATAGATCATAATCAAAACCTCGCCCCTTTTAATAGTATTGGCTTTACTATGGACTCAATGTGATCTTGGATCACTTAATAAAAAATATAGAGTCTTGAACTTTTGCCAATCCATGTCCTTAGCATTTTGAAGGGGGTCCACATCCTCTTGTCATTGCCATGCCACTGTGGAACTTGTATGAAATATACTAGATAAAACTAATAGTCCAACAAAAGATATGTTGACATTAATTACCAAAAGCACCAAGGTAGCACTTGTGCTTTCATTCTCCCCCTTTTTGGTAATTGATGACAACATACATCAAAGCGTCAAGTAATGATACGATGAGTAGTCTATTTAAAGCTTTGAAAAAACATGTAACTTGCAGGAGCTCCCCCTACATGTGTGCAATCATGTAATGATAGAATTGGAAGACATGTGAATGCACAACATGACAGAGTAAGTAATGAGTTACATGTATCTTGGCCATATGCATCAGAGCTAAAAGTAATGAGAGATGTACCTTCATGTTTATGATTCCCTCTTGCAAACAATGTGTGCAAAAGCAAGAGATCATCATGCAGATGAGTGACATGCATATACTTACCTTGTGGTCCCTGAACTGATTCTTGAAGAAGCAAAGTTGAGAAAACAAGGTTAGATAACACAAGAGAGCTTCAAACAAGAAAGAGACTTCAAGATCCACAAGAGTACCAAGACTGGGAAGAAATGTAATTGGTGAGTATCACAAAGTGAGTACTCCTTTTGAATAGACATGTCCCCAAAGAATTTAAGGATTTGCAATAGATTTCCAAGGATTTTCTCCCCTAAACATAGACTTCCTCTCCCCGTGAATCTAGCATCGGATAATGGGAGTAGGTAGGGTGAGATAAAATAAGAGCAAAATAAATTATCAGAGCAAAATGGAATTGTAGCAAGATAGGCTCGGATGAAATATGAACTAACTGACATGTCTCTCCCCTCTTAAAGACATGCGAATTCTCTCCTCTTATGAAAATGCATCTCTCTTCCTTTCTTAGAAGAGTTTAATATATGATAAGATTTTGATTCTCTCTAAGGATACACTTTGATGTGCTCTCTCTCCCCCCTTTGACATCAATTTCCAAGAAGGGTAGTCTTCATGGATACAAGTCAAGTGAGTGTAGTCCTTGAGAGACACAACTAAGCAGAATGCAATTTAAGATGCAGGTAGAGGAAAAGAATCACCGAGTAGAGCTAATAAGAATAAACAGTATAAGATGGCAAACAAAGTTTTCTTAGTAGTGAAATCGGTGCCGCCAATTTGTGTCCGTCGGGGACTCCGAAATAGTAGAGTCACAAACAAAGCACATCAGTGAGTGTCGGTGTACAAAAGTAGGGGTCCCTTTTTGCACCCCTTTACTTGTGCGCGGGCAGTCGCAGCCCCACGCCCGTGGCCACGCTTGGTGGGGCAGAGGAAGCAAAGGCACAAGACGACCAGAGCGACGCCAAGCTAGAAACACGAAGAGCAGAAGGGCGAGGTGAACTCCCCCAGCAAGACCCTTGCCGGGGCGGCCTCCACAACCCCGGCAAGAACCTTGCCAGGGCAACTTGCCCAACGCCAGCAGGGCTGCCACCCTTGAGCCTGAGAGTTCCGACGCCCACAACCACATTGGAACCAAAGCTCGGGAGGCGCCTCCGTGGTGGCATGCAGATCTTTGTGAAGACCAAGAACATGCAAGATTAGATGAGAATCAGAAGACGGAGATCCTCGGCGAGATCCTTGCCGAGGATACCCACGAGACCCCCCGGCAAGCCCTTGCTGGGGATGCCCGCGACGCCGCGGCAAGACCCTTGCCGGGGCCCTGGCAAGACCCTTGCCGAAGACATCCATGGGGCCGCAGCCAGGCCCGCATCCGCCAAGACTCCACCGCCGTTCCCATGCAACTGCCAGCCCACCAACTAGGCGAGCACCTACATGGCGACGTGCGGCCTCTAGGCCAACTTAGCAAGCACCTGCGTAGTGGCATGCAGATCTTCGTGAAGACTCTGCCACCGCGCCAACTCAGCAGCCAGCCAGCCAGCGTGGCACTACACGCCTTGTTAGCTCGGACGCGCGTCAAAGCCAGGCGAGGCGGCAACAGCTGGGACGAGCTTCCTTGCCGTCCCTGATAAAGCAAGTAGGGCACGTCGGCGGCGCATTAAATGCGTTTTTCCTACGGTGCCAGGAGATAGACTCGACTACTGTACATCTTTCCACCTCCTGTGTGCCATTGTGGCAGCCCCTTTTGACTATAAAAGGAGGCCCACGGCGTACTGAGGAAGGATTCGGACTTTTTGGACCCTGCACGCCTTGTAGCTAGTCCAAGAACATCAGATAAACAGAAACCAGCAGGAGTAGGGTATTACGCATCACTTGCGGCCCGAACCTGGATAATCCCCCTGCGTTGATCTCTCAATCCCGCTCTTTCCACAGCCCCGCGCCCGCCAACCGTAGGAAAAGGGATTCCTCGTGATCCCGTAGGTGTCGTTTCCCCCGACAGTGAGGCCAAAGTAGTCCCCTTTCAGTGGAACCGATGAACTATGTACATGTTTAACTTGTGCTTTGGTCTGACCGATAGGCTTTGGATCGGTGTGACCGGGTTCAATGCAGAGGAAAAAAATGTCAACTCAGCTCACTTGCAATAGAATTTTCACAAAGATTTTCAAGGAATTTCGATAGAATTTGCAATCAATTTGACACAAAGAAAAAGATCACAGAAAATAGAAAAGGATCTAGATGAGGTTTTTTTAAAGGGATACACACTAGCAAAAGAAATGCAACTAAAGAAAAGGTAACACTAGAGAACTTCATCTAGAGGAGGTCGGTGACAAAGTTACCCATGTTAGAGTATATTGACTTAGGAGTCAAGTGAGATCACTTGATTATAGGTCATACTCATTGTTAAGCTCAAAATGGGGTTGCCATTTTTCATTTAAGCATCTTAATGTATTCACATCTTATTGTGTTGCTTTATCTCATGAGTTGGAGTAAAGCTTCTCTAAGATGGAAAGACATACCTTGGGTTTGTTGTTGAACTTGATCATGTAGTTGAACTTGTGGTGGATGCTCAATGTTGACGTAGTCCATCAAGCGTTGGGAGCATCCCTTTGAATTTGAAGCTCATCTTCCTACATCGCTTAGTCTTGCAAGGAATAACTCTTATGTATCCAAATTGACAACAGGGAATTTCATCATATAGATATTGTCAAAGCATATGTTGAGTGTAGACTTGTTCCTTGATCTCAACAACCAAAGCATAGATACTTGGTAATGTAAAGATTGCTCAAGATGTGAGTGATTTGCAATCTCATAGAATGAGGCTCATCCAAGTACTTACAAGGGTTGGATACCATACAAGGGTGCAAATATATCCAAGATAAATGATCATCATCATAAGAGAAACATCAAGAATTAGTCACATAGGCTCATGCCTTGCATATATCCAAGGGAATCTCTATTCCAAATTTGAGGCATCAATGATGTTCAACTCACTCCTCAATCGACAAAATATTGTCTCATCAAGTGCTTTAGTGAAGATATCCTCCACTTGCTTGTCCGTATGAACATGCTTAATATTAATGTCACCTTTAGCAACACGATCATGGATGAAATGGCGCCAAACTTCAATATGCTTAGTTTGAGAATGTTGCACGGGATTGTGTGCAATATTAATAGCATTCTCATTGTCACAAAGTAATGGAACATGTCTCACATGTATCCCATAATATTTGAGAGTTGGGTCATCCAAAGTAATTGAGCACAACATGATCCCACAGCAATGTATTCCGCTTCGGCGGTGGATAATGATACCGAATTTTGCTTCTTGGAAGACCAAGAGACAAGGGATCTGCCAAGAAATTGACATATATCCGAAGTGGCTTTTCTATTAACCTTGTCATCGGCATAGTCCGACTCGGAATAGCCAACAAGATCGAAAGATGACCTCTTAGGGTACCAAATGCTAAAGTTTGATGTATGAATCAAATATCTCACTATCCTTTTCACAACCTTAAGATGACATTCTTTTGGAGCAACTTGATACCGTGCACACATGCACGCACTTAGCATAATGTCGGGACGGGAGGCACAAAGATATAGTAATGAACCAATCATAGATCGGTAAACCTTTTGGTCAACCGGGTTGCCATCCTTAGTCAAGTCAAGATGTCCACTAGTAGGCATGGGTGTTTTCATACCTTTGCTTCCTTGCATGTTGAACTTCTTAAATAGATCCTTGGTATACTTTGTTTGTGAGACAAATGTACCTTCCTTAGTTTTCTTGATTTGCAAGCCAAGGAAAAATTTGAGTTCACTCATCATAGACATCTCAAACTTTTCCGACATCAACCTTCCAAACTTTGCACTAAAATGAGGGTTAGTAGAACCAAATATGATATCGTCAACATAGATTCGGCACACAAATAATTCTCCATTAACCCTTTTAGTGAAGAGAGTAGAATCAATTTTCCCAATTTCAATACCTTTCTCAATAAGAAACTTAGTCAAGCATTTATACCAAGCTCTAGGGGCTTGTTTAAGACCATAAAGTGCTCTGTGAAGTTTGTAAACATGATTAGGTTTCTTGGGATTAACAAAGCCGGGAGGTTGCTTAACATACACTTCCTCCTCAATTTCATGATTTAGAAAAACACTTTTAGTATCCATTTGATATAAGGTGATATCATGGTGATTGGCATAAGCAAGTAAAATGCGAATGGACTCAAGTCTAGCAACGGGGGCATATGTCTCACCATAGTCCATACCTTCGACTTGAGTGTAGCCTTGAGCAACAAGACGAGCCTTGTTACGTACTACTTGTCCATCCTCATCTTGCTTATTCCGGAACACCCACTTTGTTCCAATGATGTTTTGATCATCGTTGGGCTTCTCAACCAATGTCCATGATGGCTCATGTCCGCGTCAGTATTTTCCCCGAAGAGGAAGGGATGATGCAGCACAACTACGGTAGGTATTTCCCTCAGTGATGAGACCAAGGTTATCGAACCAGTAGGAGAACCATGCAACACTTTGTAAACGGTACCTGCACACAAAGAACAAATAATTGCAACCCGACGCGTAAGAGGGGTTGTCAATCCCTCCCGGATAAAAGATAGATAAATTTGTAGTAGATTGGATAAATAGATCTCGCGGGAACACGAAATAATATAAATAACAAAAAATGGCAGCAAGGTATTTTTGGGTTTTTGGATTAATAGATCTGAAAATAAAAGAGGCAAATGATAGATCGGAAAGCAAATATGATAAAGAATAGACCCCGGGGCCGTAGATTTCACGGTGGGTAAACAAATTACTGTTGGGAAATTGATAGAACTTCAAATAATTATGACGATATCCAGGAAATGATCATTGTATAGGCATCACATCCAAGATTAGTAGACCGACTTTTGCCTGCATCTACTACTATTACTCCACACATTGACCGCTATCCAGCATGCATCAAGTTCATGGAGAAACAGAGTAATGCAATAAGAACGATGACATGATGTAGACAAGATCTATTCATGTAGGAATAGACCCCATCTTGTTATCCTTAATAGCAATGATACATACATGTCATGTCCACTTCTGTCACTGGGATTGAGCACCGTAAGATCGAACCCATCACAAAGCACCTCTTCCCATGGCAAGAAAAATTGATCTAGTTGGCCTAACTAAACCAAAGATTCGAAAAACAAAATACAAGGCTATAAGCAATCATGCATATAAGAGATCAAAACTCAAATAACTTTGATGTATAGAATAGATCTGATCATAAACTCAAAGTTCATCAAATCCCAACAAACACACCGCAAAAGAGTTACATCAAATAGATCTCCAAGAGACCATTGTATTGAGAATCAAAAGAGAGAGAGGAAGCCATCTAGCTACTGCCTACGGACCGGTAGGTCTACAATGAACTACTCACACATCATCGGAGAGGCACCAATGAGGATGATGAACTCCTCCGTGATGGTGTCTAGATTGGATTTGGTGGTTCTGGAACTTGCAACGGCTGGAATTATGTTTTTTCCACTCCCCTAGGGTTTTTAGATTTTCGGGGTATTTATAGAGCAAAGAGGCGGTGCGGGAGGCCACCGAGGTGGGCACAACCCACCAGGGCGCGCCCGGGCCCCGAGGCGCACCCAGGTGGGTTGTGGCCCCTCGAGGCACCCCTCTGGTACTTCTTCGGCCCAAGTTGTTCCTTCTGGTCCAGAAAAAATCTCCAAAAAGTTTCGCTGCGTTTGGATTCCGTTTGGTATTGATTTTCTGCAAAGTAAAAAACAAGCAAAAAACAACAACTGGCACTGGGCACTATGTCAATAGGTTAGTCCCAAAAAATGATATAAAGTTGCTATAAAATGATTGTAAAACATCCAAGAATGATAATATAACAGCATGGAATAGACAAAAATTATAGATACGTTGGAGAAGTATCAGCATCCCCAAGCTTAATTCCTACTCATCCTCGAGTAGGTAAATGATAAAAACAGTTGATGTGGAATGTTGCCTAACATGTTCATCACATATTCTTTTTCTTTTGTAGCATGGACATTTGGACTTTTATATGATTCAAAGCAATAGTCTAGTTTTGACATGAAGATTTAAATACCGAAGCATATCAACAAGCAACCATATCTTTCAAAATATCAACACTAAAGCAAGTTATCCATAGCGCATCATGCTCAATCATTGATCCATTCATGAAACAGACTCACATATTAGCTATACCCAATGCTCAAGTACGATCATAGTGCCCCTTAGTTGGTGCTTTATAAGAGAAGATGGAGACTCAAAAAATAAAAATTGTATAAAGTAAATAGAAAGGCCCTTCGCAGAGGAAAGTAGGGATTTGTATAGGTGCCAGAGCTCAAAGCGGAAAAGATAGAGATAAAACATTTGGGGTGGCATGCTTTTCCCATCAATGAAAATGATCGAGTAGTTCCCAATACTTTCCATGCTAGATATATCATAGGCAATTCCCAAATAGAAAATAAAGTTTATTATTTTTTCCACCATACTTTCACATTCCACGGCTAACCATATCCATGGGTACCATCCATACTAACATTTTCCAAGGAATTTATTATTTTACAACATAAAGTAAATTCATTTTTTTCATTTCGGGACTGGGCATCCCTAATACCTTTGCTGTACTATCGTGCAATGACAAGTGAATAAACACTCATCTTGAGAATAACACATCTAGCCTGAAAAAATATCAGCCACCCCTACCATTTCATGAGCGGCACGAGCACACAAAAAGGAAATTATTTTGAAAATTAGAGATGGCACATACAAATTTTCTTAGAACGGCAAGAGAATACCACATAGAGGTAGGTATGGTGGACTCATATGGAAAAGTTGGGTTTAAGGATTTTGGATGCACAAGTAGTAATCCCACTTAGTACAAGGGAAGGCTAGCAAAAAGATTGAGAAGCATCCAACCAAGAAACGAAAAATCACATAAGCGAGCATTAAGCATAACTAACACCGAATAAGGCACCACAAGTAAGATGAAATTTCATTGCATAACTATTGACTTTCGTGCTTGCTTAGCGAATCACAAACCTTAACACCAACATGACTCACATATTATATCATCATATCGCAAAACTATTACAAAGAATCAAGTTTATTTTGTCCAATGATCTTCATGAAAGTTTTTATTATATCCCTCTTGAATCTCTATCATTTTGGGACTAGTTTCATGTGTTTCTTTTGATAGCTCAAACAAATCTATGTGAAGAACATGAGGATAAAAATTTTCTTCTCTCAAAATAATATAAGTGAAGCATGAGAGAATTTGTTCAAAAATTACTAACTCTCAAATAAATCTAAGTGAAGCATGAGAGCATTTCTAACAAGTCATAGCATAATTTTGGCTCTCTCAAATAGGTATGTCTAGCAAGGATAGATGACACAAACTAAAAATCAAAACAAGCAAAGACTCATATAATACAAGACGCTCCAAGCAAAACTCATGATATGTGATGAATAAAAATATAGCTCCAAGTAAAATACCGATGGTCGTTAGAAGAAAGAGGGGATGCCACTCGGGGGCATCCCCAAGCTTAGTTGCTTGTTTCTCTTTGGATAATAACTTGGGGTGCCATGGGTCATCCCCAAGCTTAGGCTCTTCTTACTCCTTATTCCTTCATCCATCGTGATCTCACCCAAAACATGAAAACTTCAATCACACAAAACTCAACAAAACCTTCATGAGATCCATCTGTATAACAAAGCAAATCACTACTCTAAGTACTGTTGCAAACCCATTCATATTTTATTTTTGCATTATATCTACTGTATTCCAACTTTACCATGGCTTATACCCCCGCGATACAAACCACAGATTCATCAAAATAAGCACACAACGCAAAGAAAACATAATCTATCAAAAATAGAATAGTCTCTAGGAATCTGAAAACTTCGTATACTAATGTAACTCCAAAAATTCTGAAAAATTAGGACAACGTAGGCAATTTGTATATCAATCTTGTGTAAAAACTTCAGATTTTATCGTCGCTTCTGTGATTTTTCAGTTTTTTTACTGGACGCAAAAGTTCATGTTTTCCAACAAGATCAAATCAACTATCACCCAACATGATCCCAAAGGCTTTGCTTGGTCCAGACACTAACTAAAACATGAAAAACACAATCATAACAAAGGCATAATTGTTCAAACACTCAAGAAAAGAAAGAAAACGTAAAAATAAAATTTATTCATTGGGTTGCCTCCCAACAAGCGCTATCGTTTTATGCCCCTAGCTAGGCATAAAGCATAGATCTAAGTATTTTCATTTTTATTTCTAGAACCATAGGATGCCCTCATGAGTGATTCATATGGTGGCTTAGTTCTTGTTCCAGGAAAGTGTTCCATACCCTTCCTTAGTGGGAATTAAAATTTAATATTGTCTTCTTTCATATCAATCACGACACCAATAGTACGTAAAAATGGTCTACCAAGTATAATTGGACAAGACGGATTGCAATCAATATCAAGAACAATAAAATCTATGGGCACATAATTCCTATTAGCAAGAATAAGAACATCAGTTATTCTTCCCAAAGGCTTTTTAATAGTAGAATCCGCCAAGTACAAATTTAAAGAACACTCTTCAATATTGGTAAGACCAAGCACATCACATAAAGATTTCGGAATTGTGGAAACACTAGAACCCAAGTCACATAAAGAAAAACACTCGTAATTTTTAATCTTGACTTTTATAGTAGGTTCCCATTCATCTCCGCGGTAGGTATTTGATGGCATGAAGGTCATCTCCGCGGGCCATGTGGATATGGAGGAGGAAGTCCTTGATCCATACCGCGGGATCCGTTGTTCCGTCGTATGATTCGATATTCATGGGTTTAAACCTGTCTGGGAATTCATGCTCCATTACTTTGTCTGTGAAGCAAAGAGGGTGTGCGGCGCCTCTATACTGGGCCACACTGTGACGTACCTCCGATGGAGTCTGTTTGCAGTTTTCGGCCCGGGCGTGGCTAGGTTTGTCACGTCCGAATAAGTGGCCGTCGTCGCGTGTCGAGGCACGTCCTCGCAATCCATAGATCGATCTTGTGTGTCCTTCTCTATTGTCCAAGTCCTGTCGATGGTCGTATGTACAACCCCGAGCTGTTTTATTCTTGCCTTGACAGCGAGGTGGGGCAGTCTGGTGTTCGTCTTGAGTTGCCGCTTTATCCTGACCACGTGGCGGTCGGTCAGTCGCGTTGTGCGATGATGGTACGGGCTCCAGCGCCTCATCATCGAACTGAGGTAACAATTTGCGCTTCGGGTAATTTTTGGCTCGGCCACTGATGCCGTATTCTTCGGCGGCCAGGATTTCGGTCCATCTATCATTGAGCAGATCTTGGTCAGCTTGAAGCTGCAGCTGCTTCTTTTTCAGGCTCCTTGCAGTGGCTATTAGCCGGCGTTTAAAGCGCTCCTGCTCGAGAGGTTCTTCAGGCACGATGAACTCTTCGTTGCCGAGGCTCTCCTCTTCCTCGGAGAGCGGAAGATAATTACTATCCTCTGAGTCTTCATGTATGGCCTGTTCATCAGGGCTAACGTGCCCATCCTCCCGTTCATCCTGTTCGGAGATTGCCCCGATAGGGTCTTCATCGTCTTCGGCTTCGTCCGGAGTATTATTTTCTCCGGTGCCGGTGTTGTTGTCTTTTGTATGATGTGACTTAGACCGGCACCGCTGACGCCGGTGTTGGGGCTGTGTCTCAGGAGGTTTGTCCTTAACTGGATCCTCCTTGTCATCGTTGTTAGTTTCTTTAGGTGTATACACCATGTATACGTCATATGAAGAAGTGGTCGTCCAGCGTCCGGTAAGCGGCGGGTTTTGGCCCTGCTCCTCGTCGGCATCGTCGTCCATACCGTCGATGTCGTCGGAGCTGTAATCAAGCACGTCGGTTAAATCCTCGACAGTGGCTATGAAGTGGGTGGCGGGTGGGAAGCTGAATTCTCCCCCATCATCAGCCTCCAGTTCAAACCGGACATAATTCGGCTGTGAGTCCCCCGCCAGGGACAGATTCTTTAATGAGTTTAGCACATCGCCGAAGGGCGCGTGTTGGAAGATATCTGCGGCGCTAAACTCAAAGATCGATAAGCGATCAAGTTCGGCATCCGCGGATGCACATGGCTCGAAATTTATGACCAGAGACGAGTCCGGAGTTCTGGTGACAAAGACGTCGTGTGAATTTAGGTCTATGTTCGGCTCCAACGCCGTGGAATCTGTGGCCTCTGCGGTGGGTTTGAGCCCCCATCCTTGGATGGCGCAATATGCTCCGGATCTACGGCCAGAGCAGTAACAGGAGCAATCTCCTGAATGCGGTCCGATGACAGATTTAGGTCATGTTCATCGGGGTGGCCAGGAGCGATCGCCGCGGTCTCGAATTCAGAGAAGATGAAGTCTCCAAGGAAGTCCGCGACGTAGTTCAAGCTCCCGAGTCTGACCTGATGGCCAGGGGCGTAGCTGTCGATCTGCTCCAGACGGCCAAGCGAGTTGGCCCGCAGTGCGAAGCCGTCGAATACGAAGATCTGTCCGGGGAGGAAGGTTTCTCCTTGGACAGCATTGTCGTTGACGATTGAAGGGGCCATCAAACCTTTTGGGGACGACACAGTGGAACTCTCAATGAAAGCACCAATGTCGGCGTCAAAACCGGCGGATCTCGGGTAGGGGCTCCCGAACTGTGCGTCTAAGGTCGATGGTAACAGGAGATAGGGGACACGATGTTTACCCAGGTTCGGGCCCTCTCTATGGAGGTAATACCCTACTTCCTGCTTGATTGATCTTGATGAATATGAGTATTACAAGAGTTGATCTACCACGAGATCGTAATGGCTAAACCCTAAAAGCCTAGCCTGTATGACTATGGTAATGAGTATATCCTCCCTCCGGACTAAGTCCTTCGGTTTATATAAGCACCAGGAGGATCTAGGGTTACACAGGGTCGGTTACAAAGGAAAGGAATCTACATATTTGGTCGCCAAGCTTGCCTTCCACGCCAAGGAGAGTCCTATCTGGACACGGGTACAGTCTTCGGTCTTCGTATCTTCACAGCCCATCAGTCCGGCCCATGGCTAATAGGCCGGACGCCCGAGGACCCCTTAGTCTAGGACTCCCTCAACCTCCGAGGCTCGGGCCTTAGAGGCTGCGCGCTTAGCCACCTTGGCTGAGCTTACGCGTCTGGAGAATCTCCAGCAGGCACTCGACGAACGCGCCCGTCGGCAGATCCCTGGATGCAGTCGACGATTTCAACAACTCTTTTCGACTGAAACTCGGGGAGAACCTCAGGTATACCGTACTCCGATTAAAAATGTCGCAGCAGTAGCAACACACATAGCAAAGTCAATTCAGCCATCACGTTCAGAAGCTGGTAGAGGTTTGCTGCAGATCCGAGAGCTGCTTCGAGCCATAGGGGAACAGAACTCTCCTGTTTCCCAATCGCGCAATAGAATCCATAGCAGATCTGTAGTTGCAGACACAATTAAGTCGGTGCATAGCCCGAGATCGCCTCCGCGGCATGAAGATCATGGTCACCGCCAAGATCAGTACCTAGGGTGAGGCCACAGACAGTTTGATCATCGATATCCCCGTGATGACCACCGTCGAGTGCCTATGCCCCCTCCGAGGGGCGGGTCGTATGCGGCCCGACAGTATGACGATAGGCACCCGTATGGTGACGAGTGGAGAGCCCCAGTCGACTCAAGAGAGCCTGGGTTCGACGCGAGGTCACTCCTCGTGCAGGGTTTGGTCGACAGAGGCTGAGCAAATAGAGAAGGACAAGATAGAGACCGTCCGATTGGAAACAGAGCATTTGTTTCTAGGCCTGAGTGTTTCAGTAGGGCCATCCGAGCGGCTGAGATCCCTCCCAACTTCAGATTGGCTACGGGCATGAGCAAGTTCACCAGTGAGTCAAAGCTAGACACGTGGCTGGAAGATTACCGAGTGGCAGTGCAGATTGGTGGAGGCAACGATGATGTAGGCATGAAGCACCTCCCCTTGATGCTTGAGGGTTTGGCCAGAGATTGGTTGAATCAGTTGGCCCCTGGAAGTATTTTCTGTTGGGAAGATTTAGCCCGAGTGTTTATCAAGACATTTGAGGGCACTTGCAAGCGACCTGCTGGGCTGACTGAATTTCAGCACTGCATTCAGAAGCCGAATGAAACTTTGAGAGATTTCATCCAAAGATGGACTACCCTTCACCATGTGGTGGAAAATATGTCAGAACACCAGGCCGTGTGCACCTTCAAGGAGGGCGTCCGGTACAAAGAGCTCATCCCGAAGTTCGGTCGTTCCGGAGACATGTCTCTGAGCCGAATGATGGAAATAGCCACTCGTTATGCGAACGGCAAAGAGGAAGACCGACTCCGCAATGGAAAGGGGAAACCAGTCGACCAGGACACCGAAGGTGGAAATTCCGTCCGGAAGCAACAACGTAAAGCTGAGCCTATAGGTCCTGCTGAAGCTGCAGTCCTGAATGCACATGGGAAATTTAAAGGAAAGCCTAAGGGGCAGTGGACACCCAAGAAGGTGAAAGATCAGTCAGGCCAAGATGTCCTGGATTTGCCATGTTATATTCACATGAAGAAAGATGAAGAAGGTAACTTGATTCAACCCAAGCATACCACTCAACAGTGCCGACTCCTGATTCAGCAGTTCCGAGAGGGTCAGCCCAGTGAGAAAGAATTTGATAAGGATGAAAAAAAGAAGAAGATGATGGTTACCCTAAGGTCAATGTTACCTTGGTGATTTTTGCTGATGTCGAGAGCAAAAGTCGACTGAAAGTCATTAAGAGAGAAGTGAATATGGTTGCTGTGGCAACTACGACGTACTTGAAGTGGTCGAAGACTCCCATTACATTCGACCAGTCAGATCACCCAGCGCACGTTGCTACTCCTGGCAGGCAAGCATTGGTGGTCGACCCAGTCGTTGGGGGCATCTGACTGACTAAAGTCCTTATGGTTGGTGGCAGTGGTCTGAACATTCTGTACACTGAGACCCTCCAAGGGATAGGCATTCCGATGTCCAAACTCAGTGAGAGAAATATGCAGTTCCATGGTGTCATCCCTGGGAAGAAAGCAAAGGCACTCGGGCAGATTGCTCTTGATGTGGTTTTCGGTGATTCCAAGAATTTCCGAAAGGAGAAGTTGACGTTTGAGGTGGTGGATTTCCACAGTGCCTATCATGCTATTCTGGGCAGGCCCCCATATGCTCGTTTCATGGCCCGACCATGTTACGTGTATCTCAAGTTGAAGATGCCCGGACCCAGAGGTGTGATCAGAGTCACAGGAAACAGGCAGAGAGCAGAGGAGTGCGTTCAAAAAGGCTCAAAAATTGCTGATGAGCAGATGGCAGTAGTAGATACGGAGGAATACAAGAAAAATGCAGATCCGAGCCATTTGTTGCGAGTTAAGAAGCCTGCCTCAGAGTCTGCATTTCAGTCGGCCGGTGAGACAAAGCCTGTGCATATTCACCCGGAAGACCCCACTGCTGCTCCGACCCACATCTCAATAACACTCGACAACAAATAGGAAGCCATGCTCATCCAGTTCCTCTGTGAGAACTGGGACATCTTTGCATGGAAACCATCAGACATGCCAGGTGTACCCAGGGGGCTGGCTGAGCACCATTTGCGTGTCGACCCAAAAGCAAAACCTATGAAAGAGCATCTCCGTCGGTCCGCCGTGGAAAAAACAAAAGGCGATTGGCGAGGAAGTGGCTCGGCTCCTGGCGGCTGAGTTCATCCGCGAGATATACCACTCCGAGTGGCTCGCCAACGTCGTCATGGTCCATAAGAAGGATGATTCACTTCGTATGTGTATATATTTCAAACATATCAATCGGGCCTGCCCGAAAGATCATTTTCCTCTCCCCCACATTGATCAGATTGTCGACTCAACTGCGGGGTGTGAGCGTTTGTCTTTTCTGGATGCATATTCCGGGTATCATCAGATCCGTCTGTATGGACCCGATGAAATAACGGCCTTCATCACCCCATTCGGGTGTTTTTGCTATGTCACCATGCCTTTTGGTCTTAAGAATGCTGGTGCCACGTTCATGCGCATGATTCAGAAGTGCCTGCTGCTACCTCTTGAATACTGCGTTGGTTTTCCCTTGAAGAGGAAAGGGTGATGCAGCAAAGTAGCGTAAGTATTTCCCTCAGGTTTTGAGAACCAAGGTATCAATCCAGTAGGAGGCTACACACGAGTCCCTCGCACCTACACAAACAAATAAATCCTCGCAACCAACGCGATAAGGGGTTGTCAATCCCTACACGGTCACTTACGAGAGTGAGATCTGATAGATATGACAAGATAATATATTTGGTATTTTGTGATAAAGATGCGAAATAAAATAAAAGGCAACGGAAATAGCTAAGTGTTGGAAGATTAATAGGATGGAAAATAGACCCGGGGGCCATAGGTTTCACTAGTGGCTTCTCTCGAGAGCATAAGTATTTACGGTGGGTGAACAAATTACTGTTGAGCAATTGACAGAATTGAGCATAGTTATGAGAATATCTAGGCATGATCATGTATATAGGCATCACGTCCGAAACAAGTAGACCGACTCCTGCCTGCATCTACTACTATTACTCCACACATCGACCGCTATCCAGCATGCATCTAGAGTATTAAGTTCATAAGAACAGAGTAACGCTTTAAGCAAGATGACATGATGTAGAGGGATAAACTCATGCAATATGATCTAAACCCCATCTTGTTATCCTCGATGGCAACAATACAATACGTGCCTTTCTGCCCCTACTGTCACTGGGAAAGGAAACCGCAAGATTGAACACAAAGCTAAGAACTTCTCCCATTGCAAGAAAGATCGATCTAGTAGGCCAAACCAAACTGATAATTCGAAGAGACTTGCAAAGATAACCAATCACACATAAAAGAATTCAGAAGATTCAAATATTGTTCATAGATAAACTTGATCATAAACCCACAATTCATCGGTCTCAACAAACACACCGCAAAAGAAGATTATATCGAATAGATCTCCACAAGAGAGGGGGAGAACATTGTATTGAGATCCAAAAAGAGAGAAGACGCCATCTAGCTAATAACTATGGACCCGAAGGTCTGAGGTAAACTACTCACACTTCATCGGAGAGGCTATGGTGTTGATGTAGAAGCCCTCCGTGATCGATGCCCCCTCCGGCGGAGCTCCGGAACAGGCCCCAAGATGGGATCTCACGGGTACAGAAGGTCGCGGCGGTGGAATTAGGTTTTTGGCTCCGTATCTGATCGTTTGGGGGTACGTAGGTATATATAGGAGGAAGGAGTACATCGGTGGAGCAACGTGGGGCCCACGAGGGTGGAGGGCGCGCCCAGGGGGGTAGGCGCGCCCCCTACCTCGTGGCTTCCTGGTAGCTTTCTTGACGTAGGGTCCATGTCCTCTGGATCATGTTCGTTCCGAAAATCACGTTCCCGAAGGTTTCATTCCGTTTGGACTCCGTTTGATATTCTTTTTCTGCGAAACTCTGAAATAGGCAAAAAACAGCAATTCTGGGCTGGGCCTCCGGTTAATAGGTTAGTCCCAAAAATAATATAAAAGTGTATAATAAAGCCCAATAATGTCCAAAACAGAAGATAATATAGCATGGAGCAATCAAAAATTATAGATACGTTGGAGACATATCATGCATCCCCAAGCTTAATTCCTGCTCGTCGTCGAATAGGTAAATGATAAAAACAGAATTTTTGATGTGGAATGCTACTTGGCATAATTACAATGTAATTCTTCTTAATTGTGGTATGAATATTCAGATCCGAAAGATTCAAGATAAAATTTCAACATTGACAAAAAATAATAATACTTCAAGCATACTAACTAAGCAATTATGTCCTCTCAAAATAACATGGACAAAGAAAGTTCATCCCTACAAAATCATATAGTTTAGTCATGCTCCATTTTCGTCACACAAGAATGCTCTCATCATGCACAACCCCGATGATAAGCCAAGAAATTGTTTCATACTTTAGTAATCTTAAACTTTTTCAACCTTCATGCAATACATAAGCGTGAACCATGGATATAGCACTATGGGTGGAATAGAATATAATGATGGGGGTTATGTGGAGAAGACAAAAAAGGAGAAAGTCTCACATCAAAGAGGCTAATCAATGAGCTATGGAGATGCACATTGATTGATGTTAATGCAAGGAGTTGGGATTGCCATGCAACGAATGCACTAGAGCTATAAATATATGAAAGCTCAACAAAACAAACTAAGTGGGTGTGCATCCAACTTGCTTGCTCACGAAGACCTAGGGCACTTGAGGAGGCCCATTGTTGGAATATACAAGCCAAGTTCTATAATGAAAAATTCCCACTAGTATATGAAAGTGACAAAACAAGAGACTCTCTATCATGAAGATTATGGTGCTACTTTGAAGCACAAGTGTGGTAAAAGGATAGTAACATTGTCCCTTCTCTCTTTTTCTCTCATTGTTTTGGGCCTTCTCTTTTTTATGGCCTTTCTCTCTCTCTTTTTTATTCCTCACTTGGGACAATGCTCTAGAAAATGATGATCATCTCACTTCTATTTATTTACAACTCAATGATTACAACTCGATACTAGAACAAAGTATGACTCTATATGAATGCATCCGGCGGTGTACCGGGATATGCAATGAACCAAGAGTGACATGTATGAAAGAATTATGAACGGTGGCTTTGCCACAAATACTATGTCAACTACATGATCATGCAAAGCAATATGACAATGATGAACGTGTCATGATAAACGGAACGGTGGAAAGTTGCATGGCAATATATCTCGGAATGGCTATGGAAATGCCATAATAGGTAGGTATGGTGGCTGTTTTGAGGAAGATATAAGGAGGTTTATGTGTGAAAAAGCGTATCATATCACGGGGTTTGGATGCACCGGCGAAGTTTGCACCAACTGTCAATGTGAGAAAGGGCAATGCACGGTACCGAAGAGGCTAGCAATGATGGAAAGGTGAGAGTGCGTATAATCTATGGACTCAACATTAGTCATAAAGAACTCACATACTTATTGCAAAAATCTACAAGTCATCAAAAACCAAGCACTACGCGCATGCTCCTAGGGGGATAGATTGGTAGGAAAAGACCATCGCTCGTCCCCGACCGCCACTCATAAGGAGGACAATCAAAGAACACCTCATGTTTCAAATTTGTTACATAACGTTTACCATACGTGCATGCTACGGGACTTGCAAACTTAAACACAAGTATTTCTCAAATTCACAACTACTCAACTAGCACAACTTTGATGTCACTACCTCCATGTCTCAAAACAATCATCAAGCATCAAACTTCTCTTAGTATTCAAAACACTCATAAGAAAGTTTTTACTATTCTTGAATACCTAGCATATTAGGATTATTTAAGCAAATTACCCTGCTATTTAAGACTCTCAAAATAATCTAAGTGAAGCATGAGAGATCAATAGTTTCTATAAAACAAATCCACCACCGTGCTCTAAAAGATATAAGTGAAGTACTAGAGCAAAAACTATATAACTCAAAAGATATAAGTGAAGCACATTGAGTATTCTAATAATTTCCGAATCATGTGTGTCTCTCTCAAAAGGTGTGTACATCAAAGATGATTGTGCTAAACTAAAAAGCAAAGACTCAAATCATACAAGACGCTCCAAGCAAAACACATATCATGTGGTGAATAAAAATATAGCTCCAAGTAAACTTACCGATGGAAGTAGACGAAAGAGGGGATGCCTTCCGAGGCATCCCCAAGCTTTGGCTTTTAGGTGTACTTAGATTATCTTGGGGGTGCCATGGGAATCCAAAAGCTTAGGCTCTTGCCACTCCTTGTTCCCTAATCCATCAAATCTTTCACCCAATACTTGAAAACTTCACAACACAAAACTCAGCAGAAAATCTCGTGAGCTCCGTTAGCGAAAGAAAACAAAAGACCACTTCAAGGTACTGTAATGAACTCATTCTTTATTTATATTGGTGTTAAACATACTGTATTCCAACTTCTCTATGGTTTATAAACTCTTTTACTAGCCATAGATTCATCAAAATAAGAAAACCACACACGAAAAACAGAATCTGTCAAAAACAGAACAGTCTGTAGTAATCTGTAACTAACGCAAACTTCTGGAACTCCAAAAAATCAGCCAAAATAGGACGACCTAGACAATTTGTTTATTGATCATCAATTGGAATCAATATTTTATCACGTTCTGGTGATTTTTAAGAATTATTTTTGTGAACAGAAAGTTTCTGGAATTTTCTGCAAGATCAAATAACTATCATCCAAGAAGATCCTATAGGTTTAACTTGGCACAAACACTAATAAAAACATAAAAACACATCTAACCAGAGACTATAACAAATATTTATTCCTAAACATAAGCAAAAAGCAAAAAACTAAAAATAAAATTGGGTTGCCTCCCAACAAGCGCTATCGTTTAACGCCCCTAGCTAGCTAGGCATAGAAGAAAGAATACATCTAGGTAGTGCCATCTTTGGTTGGCAATCCGTAAGTGGCTCTCATAATAGATTCATATGGTAATTTTATTTTCTTCCTAGGGAAGTGTTCCATGCCTTTCTTAATGGAAATTGGAATCTAATATTCCCTTCCTTCATATCAATAATTGCACCAATCGTTCTAAGGAAAGGTCTACCAAGAATAATAGGACATGAAGGATTGCAATCTATATCAACAACAATAAAATCTACGGGCACATAGTTCCTATTTGCAACAATAAGAACATCATTAATTCTTCCCATAGGATTCTTAATAGTGGAATCTGCAAGGTGCAAGTTTAAAGAGCAATCATCAAAATCACGGAAACCTAGCAAATCACACAAAGTGTTTGGAATAGTGGAAACACTAGCACCCAAATCACACAAAGCATAGCATTCATGATCTTTAATTTTAATTTTAATAGTAGGTTCCCACTCATCATAGAGTTTTCTAGGAATAGAAACTTCCAAGTCAAGTTTTTCATCATAAGATTGCATCAAAGCAACAACGATATGTTTGGTAAAGGCTTTATTTTGACTATAAGCATGAGGAGAATTTAGCACGGATTGCAACAAGGAAATACAATCTATCAAAGAGCAATTATCATAATTAAATTCCTTGAAATCCAAAATAGTGGGTTCATTAATATCTAATGTTTTTATCCCTTCAATCCCACTTTTATCAATTTTAGCATCAAGATCTAAAAATTATCATAGTCTGAGTCGGAATAGCTAACAAGATTGAAAGATGACCTCTTAGGGTACAAAATGCCAAAGTTTGGTGTATGAATCAAATATCTCACTATCCATTTCACAGCCTTAAGATGACATTCTTTTGGAGCAACTTGATACAGTGCACACATGCATACATTTAGCATAATGTGGGGACGGGAGGCACAAAGATATAGTAATTAACCAATCATAGATAGGTAAACCTTTTGGTCAACCGGGTTGTCATCCTTAGTCAAGTGAAGATGTCCACTACTACGCATGGGTGTTTTCATACCTTTGCTTCCTTGCATGTTAACTTCTTGAATAGATCCTTGGTATAATTTGTTTGTAAGGTTTGCTACAATAGTTTCAGATTCATAACCACGGAAACGATTAGTTTCAACCAAAGTAAGTAACTCAGGATTGACAAAGAATTCATAATCCTTATCAGTAACAAAAATAGGTGAAGTAGCAAACTTAGCATCATATTTCATTCTTGCATTCAGAGAATTTTCTTTTAGCTTACATAATGATTTCTTAACATCATCTCTATTATTACAAGCATGAAGTTTTGTATTTATCTCCTCACCCACAACATAACACTCGTGTATCACAGGCATTTCAATTCTAGGAGAGCTAGGTGTACTAGGTGAATCATAGATTTCACGAGTTTCAAATTCTTTAGCAAGTTGTTCATCAAGAAATTCACCTAGTGGCACAATTTCATCAAGGAAAGTACTACCATCATCAATAGCATCATTCATAGCAGAAGTAGCATCATCAATTACTTGTGACATATCAGAATTGATAGCAGGTGTAGGTGTTGCAAGCTTACTTAAAACAGAAGGTGAATCAATTGTAGAGTGTGTGATGGCAGTTCCTTACCTCCCCTCGGTTTAGAGGGAACGATCTTGGTTCTATCATCCTTCAGATTCTTCATAGTGATCAACAGATATAAATCCCAAGTGACTCATCAAATAGAGATATGCTCCCCGACAACAGCGCCAGAAAAAGGTCTTGATAACCTACAAGTATAGGGGATCGCAACAGCTTACAACGATAGAGTATTCAACCCAAATTTGTGGATTCGACACAAGGGGATCCAAAGAATATTTGCAAGTATTAGCAGTTGAGTTGTCAATTCAACCACACATGGAGAACTAAATATCTGCAGCACAATGATCAGTAGCATAGTAATATGATAGTTTGATAGCAGTGGTAACAGTAGCAATAACAATGGTAGCAGTAACAGTAACGGTAGCAGTTTTGTAGCAATTGTAACAACAGTAGCAGTAGTAGTAACTTAGCAAAGATCAATATGCAGAAGTCGTAGGCATTAGATCAGTGATGGATAATTGTGGTTGGATGACATTCATCATATAACAGTCACAACCTAGAGCAACACAGAACTAGCTCCAATTCATCAATGTAATGTAGGCATTTATTCCGTATATAGTCATACGTGGTTATGATAAGAACTTGCATGCCATCTTTTGCCCTACCCTCCTGTGGCAGCGGGGTCCATAAGGAAACTAACGGATATTAAGTCCTCCTTTTAATAGAGAACCGGAACAAAGCATTAACACATAGTGAATACATGAACTCCTCAAACTACGGTAATCACCAGAAAGAATCCCAATTATTATCACCTTGGTGTATGCGGATCATAACACGTAATAGGTGTGTATAACTTGCAAGATAGGATCAATAACTCAAATATATTCATGAAAACATAAAGGGTTTAGATCTGAAATCATGGCACTCGGGCCCTGGTGACAAGCGTTAAGCATAGCAAAGTCTTAACAACATCAATCTCCAAACATAATGGATACTAGGGATCAAGCCCTAACAAATTGACTCGATTACATGATAATATCATCCAACCCCATCACCGTCCAGCAAGCCTAATAAGGAATTACTCACTCCCAGTGGTGAGCATATGAAATTGGTGATGAAGAAGGGTTGGTGATGATGATGGCGAGGAATCCCCCTCTTCGGAACCCCGAACAGACTCCAGACCTAGCCTCTGGATGAAGAACAAGAGGTGGCAGTGGCTCCGTATCATAAAACGCGATGAAACTTCTTCTCTTATTTTTTCTCCGAAAATAGGAATTTATAGACTTGTGATTAGGGTCAGCGGAGCCACGTGGGCCCTACAAGGCACTAGGGCGCGCCCAGGGGGTGGCCGCACCCTGGTTGCTCGTGGGCCACTGTTGGGTCCCCTCCTGTGGATCTTGGCTCTAGTATTTTGTATATATTCCATAAAAATCTCCAAAAAGTTTCGTCCAATTCCAAGAACTTTCATTTCTGCACAAAAACAACAGCATGGTATTTCTGCTGAAAACAACGTGAATTCTGTTTGGTTCAATCAAATCATGAAATTAGAGTCCAAAACATGAGCAAAAGTGTTTGGAAAAGTAGATATGACAGAGACTGTAGGAACGAAGTATGTCTACTTGAGGGGGGGGGGGGTAAATTGGAGTTTTAAGTTTTCTTTGGAAAACTCAAATCTCTCAGAATCCAGCAGCGGAAACGAAAGAAAACCAAACAACAATGAGATAAGACTAAGTACCGAATGGAAACTAAACATACATCAAAACAAATCACATGATGGAAAACATATCGAATGGAAACATGAGTAACAGAGATAACCAGTGGTGCTCGATGGCAACAGGGAATTTGTTCGACCATCTCGTCCTTCTGCACAAGGACTACGTCTGGTTGGAGGGGTTGTGACTTAACACGAAAGATAAACTCTCTCCACCCTATTCTCTTCGACAATCGATTCGTCAACCGATGCCGATTACACGTGGTAGATACTTGAAGGCGATCTCCGACCTTTACAGACTTCTTCTTCGAGAACCACAATCACTCTTGGTCTCGAAAGAAATTGACACCCAACCGTCTAGAGAGTTTGTAACTGTCAAGAGTAATAGGCAGAGCATACTAGACTTAGATTTGAGTGATGCTGAACCACTATCTAATTCTTCGGCTCTAGAGGTTTTCTCTCGGTGGATTTTAAACTCAAATCAGTCAGAGAGTAGGTTGCTCAACAATCTTCTCAGAATCAGCAGCCACCAGACAAAGCCGGCGCGGGGTGGCTATTTATAGCAGTAGCCTTCCCAGATGGGAAATGACCATTTTGGACACGCGGTCCAGCCAATGGCCAAGCCATATGTTTGTAACGGTCGGATTTTGGAGAAACGGTAACATTACTTGAGGAACAAGTAATGCTAACCCCTCGGTCCGAGATAAATCTCTCGCATCGAAGAAGATCACAGTCTCTTGCCAGCAAGTGTTTGCTCAGAGCACAAAGAGATTTCTCTCACAACTTTCGTAGAATTTGGGTTTAGCATCAGAGAATCAAAGTTTCGAACGCTACATCCCTCTTAATAGTACAGTGGTCGTATGACTCAATGAAAGAAGAAGAACAACGCAATAAATGCTAAGTCTTTACTTCATCTTCATTCTTCCTCGAATGCAGTCATTTTCTTCGAACAGACACCGAACCAATTGCTTGAATCTTCAACAATTTTTAGGGTCACTCTTGTTAACATCATCTTCGGTGATAACCTTCATTGCAACGCAGGGAGATTATCTTTGTCGTTTGCATCAAACTCCTCGATATCTCAGGGACCTGTTACTCTGTGTGCACTAGCAAACACATAAGTCCCATACTATTGATACGTCTCCGTCGTATCTATAATTTTTGATTGTTTCATGCCAATGTTTTACAACTTTCATATACTTTTGGCAACATTTTATATCATTTTTTGGGACTAACATATTGATCCAGTGCCGAGTGCCAGTTCCGGTTTGTTGCATGTTTTTTTGTTTCACAGAATATCCATACCAAATGAAGTCCAAACGCGATAAAAACTCAAGGAGATTTTTCCTGGAATATATGTGATTTTTGGGAATTGGAATCAACGCGAGACGATGCCCGAGGGGCCCACAAGCCCTTGAGGCGCGCCCCCTCCCCAGGGCATGACCAGGAGGCTTGTGGTCACCCTGTAAGGCGGTTGGTTCCCTTCTTTTGCCGCAAGAAAGCTAATATCCGAATAAAAATCGTGTTAAATTTTTAGCCCAATCGGAGTTATGGATCTCTAGGAATTTAAGAAACGATGAAAGGCCAAAATCTGGGGTCGCGAAACAAAGAGAGATCCAATCTCGAAGGGTCTCCCGCCCCTTCACCGCCATGGAGGCCAAGTACCAGAGGGGAAACCCTCCTCCCATCTAGAGGGGAGGTCAAGTAAGAAGAGGAAGGATGGGGGCTCTCTCCCCCTCTCTCCCGGTGACGCCGGAACGTTGCCGGGGAAATCATCATGTGACGGTGATCTACACCAACACCTCCGTCATCTTCCCCAACATCTTCATCACCTTCCCTCATCTATATTCAACATTCCACTCTCCCGCAACCCGCTGTACCCTCTACTTGGACATGGTGCTTTATGCTTCATATTATTATCCAATGATGTATTGCCATCCTATGATGTTTGCGTAGATTATTTGTTGTCCTACCGGTGATTGGTGAATTGCTATGATTGGTTTAATTTGCTTGTGTTTATGTTGCTGTCCTTTGGTGCCCATCATATGAGTGCGCCTGTGGATCACACCATAAGGTTAGTTGTATGTTGACAGGACTATGTATTGGAGGGCAAGGGTGATAACAGCTTCAGCCTAGCATAGAAATTGATGCATACGGGATTGAAGGGGGGCCAATATATCTTAATGCTATGGTTGGGTTTTACCTTAATGAACGTCAGTAGTTGCGGATGCTTGCTAATAGTTCCAATCATAAGTGCATAGAATTCCAAGTAAGGGATGACATGCTAGAAGTGGCCTCTCCCACATTAAACTTGTTATTGGTCTAGTAACATAGTCAATTGCTTAGGGACAGTTTCGCAACTCTTACCACCACTTTTCCACACTCGCTATACTAACTTAATTGTTTATTTATCTAAAAAGACCCTAGTTTAATTTACGTGCTCTTTATTATCTTGCAAACCTATCCTACAACACCTACAAAGTACTTCTAGTTTCATACTTGTTCTAGATAAAGTGATCGTTAAGCGTGCATAGAGTTGTATCGGTGGTCGATAGAACTTGAGGGAATATTTGTTCTACCTTTAGCTCCTCGTTGGGTTCGACACACTTACTTATCGAAAGAGGCTACAACTGATCCCCTATACTTGTGGGTTATCAACTATTTATGTCAACAAACTCCAAAACATAAGGGGCCTATCATTGCACCAACAATGTACCCCTTTTTGGATGGTTGTTGACAAAACAAATAATCATCAAAATGAATATAGATAATTGAAATGTAAATCGGACAAGAGTGAATTTGTGTTACTTGTCTCGATGATGAAATATACTCCCCTAGATGTATGCAAGGTCAGAAATATGAGATAAAATTCTTTGCAATTCATTGAAGTATGTGGAGGATTTTTTCAACCATTCGAGGTAATGATTTGCACTGATGATATATAATCCATCAAGAATGTAGTGCAATCATTCATAACTTCTGATAATAATTCCACCTGCAAAACAAATGCTTCGAGAGAAATAGTGCAGCATGCGGGGTTATTAATATTACAGCACATAAGTTTTACATCAGCGCACATATAGTCTTTAAAGAATAGAGCTCAAAAGTCTCATAAAACCAGACCAAATAAACACAGAGACCAAATCTATCAGAGCAAATCTATCGAAACTCGACGTAATTCCCCCCTTTTGTCAACTAGTGTCAAAAAGGTGAAGAAGAACATGAGTGCAAAAGAGAGGTGAACTTGATTCACTCTGAGGCATCTCCAGAAGAGCTGGCCAAAGAGGTTTTGGGTTCGAAAGTGGCTGGTATATCTTCATCATCATCATCAGCAGATGTTCCTTCAAGACTAGCTTGAGGCTGAGAAGATGAAGGCACATTGGGATCAGCTTGTTGATTCTTGCGAGACAACACATTTCCTTCAGCTGGTTTCTCAATTGGTGAGGTAGCTTCTGATTCGTCGAGCAACTTGCGCAGCTAAAACTGATGTAAATCAGTTGTTGGCTCACGAGCTGGCAGAGGTGGAGTGATACGATCTTGAAAATCTCAGCAAAGAAACCTTGATCAATATACTCATAGAGTTCTTTAAGATCGGAGTTACTAAGTTGTTTCTTGTAGAAGAACTTTCGAAGCAATTTCCATAGGTGCTTCTTATTTTTAGCCGTAATCATGTGCACAACTTTCGTACGGTTGTTGATGGCATTCAGTTCGGCAGCCAGATGTTCTTTCTCTCGGCGATCCTCAGCCATATGTTGCAACAACAGCTGTTGAGTATGCAAAGTCACTTCAAGGTGTGAAGGAGGTTGAGTAGTTGGTTGTCTACCTCGCCGAGGTAGCCGTGGCCCATCGAATCTATTGTGATAATCTGGAGGGCTTGACACTGATACTTTGCCCGTAGAAAAATCTTCCATGACTCGCAGCGTATTACGTACAGGAGGAATGAAGCTTTTGTGACTGACTTTTGCCAAATATTCAGTGTGCATTGCATAATCAGCCACTTTTGGAATCCATGGCGCAAAGACTTTGATGGTTTTTGGATGCTGAGCAGAGTCCATCAGTATACGCAAAAACATGTATTCGACATCAAAGATATATCCTTGGGAGATAGCATGACTAGTGTTTCGAAGAACATCAGATATAATTTGTTGGAATTCATCCTGCCCAGAGGACAGATGGTATAAGTGATCATGTGGTATAGAGTCTGATTATCAAAAGTCAAATGCTCGGGCAATGGAGGACCATTGTATTCACAAATTTTCTCTTGGTCCATGGTGCAACGGAAATCTTCATCGGAAATAGCATCAATGTTGTGTACTCGAATTTCAGTCTTGCCATGCTCGAACCGAGGGAAATGAAAGTGTGAGACAAAGTTCATTGCAAAATTTTATACGTTTCCCTTCGGCCATCCATTCCATGATCCACTTGGTGCTATCAGATTCATCACCAGAGATGTACAATGTGGCATATAATTGAAGTATTATTTCTTTGTTCCACGGGTGCTGAAATGCAAAGACATGTGTGAGGCCAAAATCTCTGATATCTTGCAAGATTTGATTAAAGCAGCCAATGTTCTTCATAGCAGCGGTGTCCGAGAACTCATGAGGAAATATCTTGTGGCTGTCATATAGGATCCGAGAGTAAAATATAGCCTGTTCTTGAGTCCAAAACCGAGGAGATTCAGAGGTGTGAGGCTTGTTGTACGGACTCTCTTGAAAGAAAAGAGGATGAGTGTTCCGATTGTAAAGTGGCCCTTTGACGCCAACGCCTATAGAGAATAAAGGCAGTTGCTCACGAGGATATGGATATTTGAGCTCATCTTCAACAAAAATCACTTCATTGCCATAAACTACAGAGTCTGAATGATGAGCAGAAACATATTTCACTATAGAAGGATCAACATCTGAAGTTCTTTTCGCAGTGTTGAGTGAAATTCGCAGTGGAGAGGGAGCAGACACTTTAGCAGGTGACACTAAAGCTTTATTAGGC
This sequence comes from Triticum aestivum, assembly GCF_018294505.1. Classification (NCBI taxonomy): domain Eukaryota; kingdom Viridiplantae; phylum Streptophyta; class Magnoliopsida; order Poales; family Poaceae; genus Triticum; species Triticum aestivum. The sequence continues at coordinate 288,225,958 of NC_057805.1, forward strand.
ACTGGGGTCTAATGGGGATGTTCTTAGGCAGACGGTTGAGATGCAGAGGGAGGAACCGATTAATTTGGTTCAACATGAGCTGGAGATGCTTTATGCTCAGACTAAGGAATCTCACCTTCTTCTGATACATTTGGCTGAGAAGGATTTGCTTCAAGAACAGGGGAGGCCGCATGCACTGGTTCAGTTGGCCTTGGCGTAGTAGGAACATTTGTGACTTGATCATTCACTGGCGAGGGAATGGCTGCTCCAGAGAGTTTTCCTTCTGAGGCACAACTTCAGGAGACTTTTCTTTCATAGGAGGAGGAGCGTTCTTCTTCGCAATTTTCTTTTTTCTTCTCCTGTTTCTGCTGAGCACAATCATCAACATGCCCTTTGACAAGATCATTGTAGCCAGTTGATCCAGCTTGATGATCCAGACAGATCTTTCAAACAATATGATCCAGATCTGAATGGAATCCCAATCTTCTGTTCCAAAGGATAGTCAAAGCTCAATTGACATCCACATATGATTCTTCAAGTCATTTGATGAGAAACTTGGATTTTGCAGCTGTCATAAGGTTGTCAAGATCATTAAGCTGGGCAGTGAGGTTATTGATCTCAACAGAGTCTTCTCTCATTTCTTGAACCAGAGCAGAAGCTTACACTGGTACAGCGAGGTGCTATACACACGGTTTTTAACCCCTTTCCGCGACGACATTTGGAACCGTCACCAAGTGAGTGTGGGCGATAGGGGGGGTCCTTCCCACACGACCCAGAAACCGTCGGGGATAGGCCCTCCTGGCACACAGGCTGGGGAAAAATGAGTTCGTGTGCGATCGAGCGAGGCATCGAAACCCAATCGTTTCCGTTCGTATGTACATCCCACACGATGAATCCTAGAAAAACATTTCCGTTCGTATGTATATCACACACTGTCAATCCAAGGAATACATTTCCGTTCGTATGTACATCCCACACAGTCAATCCAGGGAAAGCGTTTCCATTCGTATGTACATCCCACACAGTTTTATGTATAGGCTAGTGTGTGATAGGTGTAACTATCAAACAAGCTCTGCCTTGCTTAACCGTTTGCTTTTATCAACTACATCACACATGATTTGATGAAGAAAACCATGTCGCATTGGGCTATCCATCACAAGCACTTTCACTGCTAGAACCATTTGCAAAGTTCCATGAACCATTTAGCAGGTTTATCAGTTTATATTTAATAATTCCAGTATTACGCAAATTCACATTTCATATCGAACAACTGTTTGCCAATTTCATATCAGGCACATAAATATATTTTAACATCACAATACGATAGCTACCTGAAAATAGCACCGTACAACATATAGCTAGTTTAACTTCATAAGAACAATATTATAACAATATATTCATTTCCCTAATCGAGATCATCCAGGCTCGTCTTATCCACCTCTACTTTCAGTTCAGTAAGAACCTGTTTTGCACTGGCCAACTGGGAAAGTGCCTCCTCCTTCGCCAACACCATCTTAGCAAAGTCTGATTTAAAAAATCTGAGCTCATTCTGCACCTTCCTCTTTTTATGCCGCATATTCAAATATTCTTCAGCATTGACAACACTTTCTCTAAGCCTACCTCTGTTCTCTTCCTCATACATGCTCCAGAGCTTTGCTAGGCACATCTTCAAAGACTGTGGCCACTCTTGATCAACCCACTCCAAGTAAGAACACTTCCATTCATCCTATAATATTTAAAACTAGATGAATAACAATTGTAGGGGAAATGGGTTTATACTAACATAGAAAATCACCAATACTTATTTTGAAAAATTGAAGAAACCGGTTAATTATGACATATCTTCTCAGAAAGATCAATGTGCAAATGAATTAATTGCTACTGAGACAACAACCAAATTCTGAATCATCAGAAGCTATAATTAACTACAACAACGCTACAAGTTCTTACTCGTGTACTATAAATAACATATTGAACATTTTATGAGGAAGGTAAATATAACTACAACAACATAGAAACAGTGTTTGGATGACAACAAATTTATACTAACAGGTGTGTACATGCACAAATTTAGTAACATAGAACTAATAGCACTAAGGCCGTCACTATGTATGCCAAAACCAGTGTAAAGACAACTGTTGCTACATCTCGCACCGGTGCCCTGCACTGGCGAGCCGATGCAGCAGAAAAAAAATCAGGGACTCGGACTCCGGAGAACCTAGTTGCTCCGATGCCCAGTTCCTTCGTGCCATAAAGATTTAGTATTTTACTGCTTGGGTGCTTGGATGTGTGGACCAAAGTTGGCTGGACAAACTGCTGAAGCGGTGCCAAATAATTTTCTAATGGCACTTCTAATGAGGTGGCAACATTTTTAGATACTAGGTACAAACTGTGACACTGTCTTAGGATGCGTTTGGTTGAAGGTGTGGTATGAATGGGTTGGGACCGTGACAGTGTGTGAATCACATCTAAAAAATGATTTGTAACAACGAAAGAGGGTCTAACCTTCTCTGCACATGCCATAAACTTCCTCCCACTTTCCATAGATTCAGACGCAACTAGCTTCACGCATGGAGATTGTTGGTGACAACGAGCAGACAATTCGTCAGCCGCCCCGCTCCATTCATTGCAACCGATGGTCCTAGGGAGCTACAAGAGGAAGAAATGACTCAAATCGATCGTCGGGTTAAAATCCTTCATTCCAAGTCATAGCCCGAGAGAGAGAGAGAGAGAAGAGAGGCATACCCGGGTGGTGAAGGAGTCGTCATCGTCGGAGGAACCGCTGGAGAGGTCATTGAAGAAGACCATGGCGACCCCGGTGGTAGGATACGAGACGGCGAGAGCGAGGAAGCAAGCGAGGAAGTGGCTATAGCTTAGGAACGAAGGAGGAAACAAGGGAAATGTGACTTGTGGTTGGGGAGAAAAGGGGGGTAGGGAAGGGCGGGTAGATATTTCAGCGGTAGGCCAAAAATTTTGAAATGTGGAGGGAAACTTTGCGTGTGGTGCCGACGGACACCATTCACTTTGAACGATTGTGCGCATCGCAAACGATTCTTTTGCTTTACGCGCATGGGATGAGTTTGATAATTCAAATTTTGGTGGAAATTTCCCCGGGTACGTCATTGCATAACTTAACATCACTTGCTAATTTGGGCACACAAAAGAGCGTACAGCACACAGACCACACTTACTAAATCGAGCAATTTTTGTAATTAAACAGGAGCATTTGACCTAAACATTGCTCTAACAAAAGACCATCATTAAAAACAAGGCCTAAGTACGCATAATTTTAACAAATCCGCCGCTGCACCGGCCTATGCATTGCCGGTGTGAGATGAGATGTCGGTGACTTGTCCTGGCGACATGCCGCCATTGGTGGACTCCGCGTCCCCCTGCTGAAGTCGGCCGCTTCCTCGTCCTCGTCCTCGGCGCCGCCCTCAAGGTTGTAGTACTCATAGTAGTGGCTGCGCCAGAGCTCGCATTGGTAGTCCACCGCCGATTGCTTGATGGACAGACTCTTCTCTACCTCGACCTCGGCCACGTGCAACTCCTCCTCGTGGTGCTCCTCGATCTCCGCTGCCTCCTGCATCTCCAGCTCCCGCTCGGTGATCTCATGAGGAAGTAGGTGCTCCATGGCCACCGCCGCCTTTTCGGACGTGGGTTGCTTGCTGGATTCCGAGGTGGCCCAGGATATCTTGGTGTGTGCGTCCTCGATCTTGGTGTTAATGGCCTCGACCCGGGCCAGGGCGACATCTGCGGCACAGACAGCACCTCGAGCGCTCTCGGCGTTTGCAGCTGCCGTTGCAGCAGCAGCTATAGCCATCTCGGCTGCTGCAGCTGCCCTGTCGGTTGCCACAGACGCCCTCTCGGCGGATGCGGCCGCGCTCGATGCGGATGCCGCGACACTCTCGGCGTAGGCGGCCACGCTCTTGGCGCACGCGACGGCGCTCGGGGAGGACGCGGCCATCGTACGGGCCTTCACGAAGCGTTTCCATGGCGTCATCTTTGCAAGAAGGGGGTGCAGGAATGGGGATCGGGATTCGTGGATTCCGGGTTGCTGGCACTGGACCAGACGAGCTGGTGAAGCTTAAGGAGGAAGACTTAAATAGACCCAGGAATTTTCATCGCAAACGATTCCTACAAAAAACTGTGTGTGATGTTGTTGATATTTTTTTATTAGCTGTGAAAGACGAATTTGGAGTAAAGTGGCAACGTATGGTATTTTAAATGTACGAGAAAATTTGTAGTACTAATACAACTGTCATGTCAAATTTTGGAAAATTTCAGGGGTCTTTTGACCTTTTAAGACATTTAAGTGATTTTCTAGCCATTTAATGATCGTAATTCAAATTTGAACTACATCTACATGCAACAGCTAACCATAACGGTTTGAAAAATCATATTTGTGTACTTGTGTGCGAATTAATTCCATGTCCAGTAAATTAGAAGGAATTTTCAAACATATTGGTCTCACGGCATGGACACATGCATGGAGTGCCATGGCATTTTAATTCCAAATTTTTTAAAAATGATCAGAAAAACATGAAATCTTGCTTGATGTAATGTCGTGCCACCAAGATGATGTGGTAAAAAAATTGGCCTGCTTGACGAAAGTTTTGACACACACCCCTCACAAACCGGAGCAACTCACTAGAAGGCTTGTGGTTCCGAGAGGGAACAATGCATGTTTGATGACGAACGAGAGATAGCTTCCTCTTACGGCCTTCAAATTGTTTCTACGTTTAACGTGCACTAATACAACTGTCATGTGAAAAATTGGAGAATTCTAGGGGCCATTTGAACTTTTAAAGACATTTAAGTGATTTTCTAGCCATTTAATGACCGTAATTCAAATTTGAACTACATCTTTATGCAACGGCTAACCATAACGGTTTGAAAAATCATATTTGTGTACTTGTGTGCGAGTTAATTCCATGTGCAGTAAATTAGAAGGAATTTTCAAACATATTGGTCTCACGGCATGGACACATGCATGGAGTGCCATGGCATTTTAATTCCAAAAAAATAGAAAATGACCAAAAAACATGAAACCTTGCTTCATGCAATGTCATGCCACCAAGATGATGTGGTAAAAAATTGGCCTGTTTGACAAAAGTTTGGACACACACCCCTCACAAACCGGAGCAACTCACTAGAAGGCTCATGGTTCCGAGAGGGAACAATGCATGTTTGATGCGAACGGGAGATAGCTTCCTCTTATGGCCTTCAATTTTTTTCTATGTTTAACGTGCACTAATACAACTGTCATGTGAAAATTTGGAAAATTTCAGGGGTCATTTGACCTTTTAAAGACATTTAAGTGATCTTCGAGCCATTTAATGACCGTAATTCAAATTTGAACTACATCTACATGCAACGGCTAACCATAACGGTTTGAAAAATCATATTTGTGTACTTGTGTGCGAGTTAATTCCATGTGCAGTAAACTAGAAGGAATTTTCAAACATATTGATCTCACGGCATGGACGCACATGCATGGAGTGCCATGGACTTTTCATTCCAAAAAATAAAAAAATGATCAGAAAAGCATGAAACCTTGCTTGATGTAATGTCATGCCTCCAAGATGATGTGGTAAAAAAATTGGCCTTTTTGACGAAAGTTTTGACACACACCTCTCACAAATTGGAGCAACTCACTAGAAGGCTCATGGTTCCAAGAGGGAACAATGCATGTTTGATGACGAACGGGAGATAACTTCCTCTTACGACCTTCAATTTTTTTCTATGTTTAACGTGCACTAATACAACTGTCATGTGAAAATTTTGGAAAATTCTAGGGGTCATTTGACCTTTTAAAGACATTTAAGTGATTTTCTAGCCATTTAATGACCGTAATTCAAATTTGAACTACATCTAAATGCAACGGCTAACCATAACAGTTTGAAAAATCATATTTTTGTGTACTTGTGTGTGAGTTAAAAATCATCAGACGATGTAAATATCTGGTGTTCAAAAAAGAAAATGTAAAGATCTGGCAAGACAACTGACCCCCACATGATTGGCACTCTATCTCATGCCTCGAGGTTTGGAAGGTGAGTGGTGGGGGTTATTAATCAGACCTGTGCTGTAGAAGTGTTCGATGACATTACCAAAATTATCATCACGGAAGTGTCCACTTCCATGGCGATAAATTGCGCGTCATAGAATCGCTTTCGTCAAGGGTAACTGACACGTGGCATCCACCGTAACAGGTCGTTGTTAAAATATCGGGTTCCGGTTTGGATTCGATAACCCGTTAACAGCCCGGACAAATGGGGATTTTCCACGTGTAAAATTCTCAATGGCTAGAGGAACCACGTGTCGGCTCATCGTTGGGACAGATGTCATCCACTCATTGGACCGAAGGCGCCTATGATACATCGACACGTGGCACGGCCCAACAGAGGCCCATTCCTATGAATAGGCTGGCCCATTTGACTTGGTCAAAAGGTAGCGGGCTGGCCCACGGAAAGCCTGTTAACGACCTTTTCGCATATAGCCCGCTAACTCACGGTCCATTATGGCCTATCCGAATTAGGCCCAGTAGCGTCATCTGGGCCGTCCAATATGATTCCAGCCCGTTGTAACTTCCGGCCCATGTATGGTCCATGACGTCTTTCGGCCCAAATGAGGCCCTTTGTAACTCTTGGCCCATTAACGACCCGTGGTGAAACTGGCCCGTAATGAACAGTGTATCGCTTTATACCCGTTAATGGCCCATTATTTCATTGGGCCGTTTACAGCCCGTGATATTTTTCGGCCTTCTTAGGGCCCATTTATTCTTGGGCTCATTTCTAGCATTCGGTTACTTGCGGCCCGTTACAGGCCTTTTCTGCTTGTGGGCCAGATTCATCCCATGGTTACAGTCGGCCCGTTTGTGGCCCATTAATATGTTGGGACGTTTTCATAGCGTCATCAAATACGGACGATTAACGACGACCCATTATGGTCGGCCCATGAACGGACGATTCCAACTCTAGCCCATTTACGGCCCATAATGAAGTCCGTGATTGGCCCATGTTTGGCCAATCGATCATACGGCCCGTAGAAGGCCCATTGATGCTACGCCCCGTAGAAGGCCCATTGTTTCTATGGCCTGTAGAAGGCCCATTGTTTCTACAGCCCGTAGGAGTCCCATGGTCACTACAGTAAATATGTAACCCTTGGTTATTGTGGCCTAGTTTTAAAAAATAGGTTATTGCGGCCACTAGCAAACCGCGGAAAAAGAACTGCACTGAGTACAAGCAAACAAATAAACAAGACAACAAAGAAATAAATAAGCAAGCAACTTACGCTAGGCTATCACGGCTATTACACATATTACATCCACTGGGCATCAAAGTTCACCACCAGTGCAAATATAGGGAACAAAGCAGCATATCACATACACTGGTTGTCAAAGTTGGCGACCAATGCAAATAAACACCGTAGCAAAACAAGTCCAGAACTTAAACCACTTTAGAAGAGCTCAAGAAACAATATCCTAGGTACTCATAATGCCGGCAAGATGCTTAGCAAGCGTATTAACTTTCTCTTGTTTGGCGCTTAAATCCTCCAGCGCTTGCTGTTGCACCAGAAAGTATGCATCTGAATTCTGCAGGGACTTCCTTAGTCCTTCGGCTTCTTGCCGCAACACAACTTACTGATGCCTTTCATCTTGTAGCTGAGACTAAAGAAGCCGAAGAAATTCAGGCAGCGAGTTTGAAGAGCTTGTGCCAGCGGTACTGCCTATTAACTCGAACACTACATCAACGCAGGACTGTGGGGTTGTCTCACTGTCTACAAGATCGTTTTTATCACCTTTCTTGGAGACCAACAGGGTTGTCTCACTATCTTGAACCTTATCTGCATTACTTTCTCTACCATTGCATAGTGGGGTGCTCTTCTCCAATATTCTATTTGCATTCTACAAGAGAAACAAGCAGACACATCACAGGTTTAGCACGTAGTATACGAAACTCATTTTGGTAAACCGGTTCAGTAGTAAGGTGAACAGGATAACAACATGAAACAAACATATATCTATGTACTATGGTCACTATATTGTCCATATCATTGTAGTTTATGTTGCCAAATCAAGATAGTGACACAATTCAAATCATATATTTTTAAGACACAACAGCATAGACAGAATATAAGTGTGAGAAACTACACAGCATTGGCAACACTTGTAGTGTGCATCACATGAGAACATAACTGTTTATACAACTGAAACTGAAATCAACATAGAGCAAGAAGTTAGAACAACAATCCAGTTAAACAAATAGGTTTAAAACATACCTGTTGCACCATTGGAGTTTCAATTGGATCCTTCAAATTCGAAAGTAGTTGGTATGAGTAAATACAGTGATGCAACAACAAAGGAGTATGGACCATAGCTACAGAATCTGATATGAGAATAGTTGCTCTTCTACTTCAAACGTAGAGTTTGGGTTCGCTGTGGTGGTCTTTGTGCTTTGGGCACTGCAGTGGCTTTACATACTGCTCGTGTGGGGGTACTCTATGGTGGACATGGTGCCGTGTCAAATAGACGTGGGTTACTATCCGCTGGGGTTGGGGTTAGATGGGTTGTAGCTAGTTCTCTGTCCAACGGTGTAAGTGTGCAATCTGGAAGAGTCTCTATTATGTGTGGTGGGGCTAGTTCGTGGGCCAGTACAACCATGGTTGTATCTGCATCGATGGGTAGCACCATATTTTGTGAAGAATGGGTTTTTGCTCCCTTAGATACTGCCATCACCCCCTCCAATTCAAATGGCTGATAAACAAGAAAAGAAATTGAACGTACATACATTGTATGATAGACAGATGTGGTAATTCACATATATGTTGTCTAACCAAACAAGACAACATGGCATAATTTCACATATATGATAGCTAACTAAACAAGATAGCGTGACACAGTTTCAGATATATGATGGATAACTTAACAGGATATAATGGCATAATTCAACATATGATGAGTATCTAAACAGGATGACATGACAAAACTATATGATGTCTTTCCAAAATAGGTTGGTATGAAATAATTCACAAAGATGTTGTCTAAGTATACTGGATGGCATGATATAATTTACATAATTGATTCATATACTAAGCAACTGGCACTCGCATGTATGATATCTAAACTAAGCAGATGGAATTCAATATTGTGCATA